>NC_141616.1:13825961-13862428 GCF_047967505.1 Dipteris shenzhenensis
CCTATCCCACCCCCTTTCCCAAGGCTGGCGGCCGTGGCCGCCAGCCCCCCCTACCCCCTTTCCCCCCCGTCCCCATCCCATCCCCTTTCCCCCCTACCCCCTTTTCCCCCCCGCCCCGTTCCCACCCCCTTTCCCCCCCTACCCCCTTCCCGTCCCACCCCCTTCCCCCTCCACCCCCCCTTCCCCAGGGCTGGCGGCCGCTAGCCCCCCCCTCCCCCCTTCCTCCCCCGCCGTCCCACCCCCTTCCTCCCCCCTTCCCCCCTGCCCTCCTCCCCCCTTCCCCCGAGTTGGTGGCCGTGGTCGCCAGCCCCCCCTCCCCCCTTTCCCGACCCCCCTTGCACCCCCTTCCCCCTTTCCTGACCCACTCCCCGCCCCCCCTCCCCCTTTCCCGACCCACTCCCCGCCCCCCCTCCCCCCTTTCCCCTCCACCCCCCTTCCCCCACCCCCCTCGCACCCCCTTCCCCCTCCCGCCCCTTCACCCCCGCCCCCCCCTCCACGGGCTGGCGACCGCGGTCGCCAACCTTTCCCCCCCTCTCGCACCCCCCGCTCTCACACCCCACCCCCTTCCCCCTCCACGGGCTGGCGACCGCGGTCTTCCCCCCCTCTCGCACCCCCTCGCACCCCCCCTCTTGCACCCCACCCCCTTCTCCCTCCCCCCCCTTCACCCCCGCCCCCCCTTCCCTGCCCCCTCTACCCCCCCTCCCCCCTTCCCCCGGGCTGGCGGTCGCGGCCGCCATCCCCCCAACCCCCCCCTCTCGCACCCCACCCCCTTCCCCCTCCCCCCCCTTCACCCCCGCCCCCCCCCTTCCCCGCCCCCTCTCTCCCCCCCTCCCCCCTTCCCCCGGGGGCTGGCGGCCGTGGCCGCTAGCCCCCCTACCCCCCCCCTCTTAGCCCTCCCCCCCCTCTTCCCCACCCCCCCTCCCCCCCCCCTTCCCCCGGCCGCCAGCCCCTCCCACCCCCTTCACCCCTCCCACCCCCTTCCCCCTCCCCCTCCTTCACCCCTGCCCCCCCCCTCCCCGTCCCCTCTCCCCCCTCCCTCCCCCCTTCCCCCGAGTTGGCGGCCGCGGCCGCCAGCCCCCCAGCCCCCCCCCTCTCAGCCCTTCCCCCCCCTCTCATCCCCACCCCCCCTTCCCCCCCCCCTTCCCCCGAGCTGGCGGCCGCGGCCGCCAGCCCCTCCCACCCCCTTCCCTCTCCCCCCCCTTCACCCCCGCCCCCCCCCTTCCCCACTCCCCCCTTCCCCCCCCTCCCCACTGCCAGCCCCCCCCTCCCCCCTTCCCCCCAGCCAGAGCAGTCCCCCCCCCCCTCCTCCCCTTCCGCCAGCCCCCCCCCTCCCCCCTGCCCCCCTTCCCCCCTCCAGGGGAGACCCAGTCCCCCCCTTCCCTCCTCCTTTCCCCCCTCTACTGCGCCCCCGCCTCTCCCTCCCTTCCTCCTCCCTTCCCTCCAGCCCCTCCATCCTCTTCTTCTCCTCCCCTCAACCTTTCTCTCTCTAGTTCCTCTCTCTTCAAATTTTTTAAAAAAATCTAAATAAAGAATTAATCAAAAAAATTTGCAAGTACCTGGAAAAAGTTTGTAAGTTTGCTCTTTCTTGCTTTCTTGCTCTTCCTTCCTTGCTCTCTTGATCGTGCTTGCTTTCTTGCTTCAATGAATGAAATGAGGGGAGAATGAATGAAGGAAGGCTATATATAAGAAAAATTAGGTTTTCCTCCTCCTCTCCTATTGGCTTTCCATTCCTCCCCTCTCTCCTATTGGCTTTTCATTTATCCCCTCTCCCATTGGCTCCCATTACTCCCCCTCTCCCATTGGACCCCCATCCCTCATCCCAATCTTCCATTAGCCCTCCCCCCATCCATCCATTTCTTCTTCCTCCCCATTGCCACCACTCCCATCCCACATTTCCACCACTCTCCCATTGGCTCCCATTACTCCCCCTCTCCCATTGGACCCCCATGCCTCATCCCAATCTTCCATTAGCCCTCCCCCCATCCATCCATTTCTTCTTCCTCCCCATTGCCACCACTCCCATCCCACATTTCCACCACGTCCCATACTCCTCCCATTTCCCAAAATCCCATATTTCCCCATCTCACCCTCCTCTTTTTCATCCCCTATTAACTCCCTCACTCATTTCACTCCCTTATTATTCTACTCCCCTATTACCTTCCCCTCTCCCATTCCATTCTTCCCTCCCCACTCTCACTTTCACTTCCCATTACTCACTTGCCATTTCAAAACTATTAATATATTATTATACTATTTTTTATACTTATTATCATACACCCCTATTACTTCCCTCTCCCATTCCACTCCTCCCTCCTCACTCCCACTTCCACTTCCCATTACTCACTTGCTATACACATTTGCAAACTATTAATATATTATTATATGATTTTTTATACTATTTGCACATTTAGGAAGACCTAATCAATTTCGTATTAGGGATGATTGAGTCTTAGTTTCCCTATTAAATGCCAGTGAGTGTGCATGTAACAATCTAGTGCAAACTATATGTCTAAAAAAAGCATGCATATGCTAGTGACTGCACATGTAACAATCTAATCCTAACTAAGGAGGACTTGGATTTTCCCAGTCTTCATTTTTGTCGAGGATGGCTTGCCTGTTGAAGTAGTAGCACTTCAGTCGGCTCCCGTTTATTATTGTGTTGAATTGGACTCCATCCAATGTTTCTAGCACCACAGCTCTAATGGGATTCATCTTTCTTACTCGGTAGGGTCCTTGACCTAGATACTTTAGTTTCCCCTCGTGTACTTTGGCATTGTATAACAAGTCCAAGTCACCTTCCTTGATGTTTTTAGCTTTAAGATTCTTGTCAAACCATGCCTTTCTTATGCGTTTTTCTATTGTCATGGCATGGTAGGCAACTAGTCTTGTCTCTGTATGCTTCTCCAACTGATAGAGTCTTTCTTTCAAGGATTCATGGTCTCCCATGCGTTCCTACACTACTATGCATAGGCTTGGTATTACAAATTCTAGTGGGACCACATCTTCAACGCCGTACACCAATTGAAAAGTTGTGTTCCCTATACTAACCTTGAGTGTGGTTCTGTATGCCCATAAGGCTGCATTCAATTTCTCTTCCCAATCAGAACGATGTGGTTCTACTACCTTGGTGAGGATAATTCATAATATTTTGTTGGTGGATTCGGCCTCTGTCCATTCCCTTGGGGGTAGTAGGGTGTGCTTTTTCTATGGATTACCATAAAGCTAGACAAGAGTTCTTGGATTACCTCATTGACAAAATGTGTGCCTCTATCCGACACAATTTCAATGGGGCATCCAAATCGGGTGATCACATTTCCATATAAGAATCTTGCTATGCTTGTTGCATCTACCTTTCTTACTGCTGCTTTAGCTTCAGCCCATTTTGTAAAGTAATTAGTGGCTACAATGATGTAGCGTGCTTGTGTTCCTTTTGCTACTGGATGGATGGGACCCACATAATCAATCCCCCATTTTTCAAATGGTTTTTGTGCAACAATTGTTGTTAGGGGATTGAAGTCTTTGTGTTGTGGTTTAGTAGTCCATTGGCATACATCACAACCTTTTACATATTCATGGGCATCTGCCCACAATGTTGGCCACCAGTAGCTTGCGAGAAGGGCTTTTCTTGCTGTGGCTTCCCCCTGGAAGTGTCCTCCTGCAATGCCTTCATGGACTTCACTCACGATTGGCATGATCTTATGAGGCATTACACATCTTCTTAATACTTGGTCCTTGCCCATCTTGTATAGTTGTCCTGCAATGAGTTGATAGGGTGCAGCCTTTAGAATTAGTTTTCTCGCATCTACTACTTTCATTTCAAGGGATGGTCTTCCTCCCATTAAGTAACCAATGATATCTCCACACCACTCTGGAACAGCATCTATTTGAAATAGTGTGGCATCTCGTAATTCGTCTTCTACTCCAATGGCTTCTTCTCCCAACATAACATGAGACATGTGATTGACAATATAGTGTTGGGCACCTTTGCGGACCACTATTTTGAAGTTGAATTCTTGAAGCAAGAGGAGCCATCTCGTTATTCTTCCTGTTGTACACAGACGGTTCACAAGATAAATCAATGCTTGAAGGTCGATGAGAAGACAAAATAATTTTCTAGCTTGGGGGGGTCACTATGTATAAACCCTCTATATCACGTGCGTTCAAGGCATATTTCTGAAATCCCTTATCTGTAAAATTTTCATTAATAAAATGTACCCTTTTTCTATGCAAATCTGTAAATTTTTTTGAAAATTGTTTTAAATACTCCCTTATGTAAATTAACTTTTGTTAAATTTAGATATTAAAAACATCCTTTTGTTGAACTCACGTGATAGGGTTACATATAATGAGTGACCCCCCCGAGTTTTCTAGTAGATAGTGCCAAAATTTCTGCATCATTGAGTTGTCAACTAGAGAAGCAGAATGGGTAGTCTTTCTTATGTTCACCAGGTTGACAAAGCACACTCCCAATTGCATACTTGGATCCATCAGTATGAACATGAAAATCAATATCCCAATTGGGAGATATAAGGATGGGTGTTGTGATTAGGCACCACTTTAAAAGCTCAAAGGCTTGGTCGCACTCTTTGGTCCATAAGAATTCCACTACTAGTTTGTAAAGTGGTCTAGCTATCATGGCATACCACAATATAAATCTCTTATAATAGCCAGAATGTCCCATAAAGACCTATACACCTTTGGAATTTGTAGGAGGAGGCAATTCCATGATGATTTTGATTTTGTCCATGTTAGTTGATCCCATGTTGCGAAACGATGTGTCCCAAAATAACTCTGTGGGTGACCATGAATTGGCATTCTATTGGATAGGGAGATGCCATACTCTTGCATTTGATTAATACTACTTCAAGGCATTTGAAGTGGTATTTTTTGTTTGAATGGATGCACAAATCATCCAAGAACACCTGTAAAAACTTACTCAGAATTGACTTGAAAGATGTAAACATGACTCACTAGAATGTGGCCGATGCATTACAAAGGCCAAATGGCATGACTCTATTGAATCTATCCAAGAAGCTATATATTTTGGAACCTACCACCTTTTCCAACACTATTTCTATTAAGGGTAGGGGATAGTGATCCCTAATTGTGGCGGCATTGACATTCTTTAAGTTTATGCATATTCTGAGCTTCTTGTTGCATTTAGATGAATCCGGCATCTAGGAGTTTTTCCAGCTCGTCCTAAACCATGGTGCCATACTTAGGATTTGTGCGATAAGGTCCACATACCTAGGGTGGGCACCTTCCCTTATAGGTATTGTGTGTACTGCCACGTCTGGTGAAATTCCTTTCATCTCTTCGTATGATTATGCTAGGCAGTCACAGTATTCCATTAGGAGTGCTTTGAGTTTGGTTTCATCTTCTTGTCAAAGCTGTTTCCCAACAATGAAAACCAGTTTTCGTTCTCCCCTTCAAGCGCAAGGTTTATTGTGCGAGTTTTTGCCGGTCCCTCATCGATTGGAGTTTCTCCAATGCTGTCAGTTTCTTGAACTTCAGGTTCTCTTAGTGGTCTTGGCATTTCTATTGGGACATTGCCACGTGTAATTCTTGAAGTATTCCAGGACTTCTCAAAGATCGGCCTCTGATGGTGTTGAACTAGCATGACATATACATGTGTACTAGGTGGCATAGTTTCATTTACCAATTTGTTAGGCTCTTTTTGACTTTCTTTTTCTAAAGTCTCTTGATCGAGCTTCATCCGCACACGTGGCTTATATTTTTGAAACTTCTTACGTTGGGAACTATGGGGTAACTTTTCTACTGGTAAGGTGTTTCCAAGTAAGGGTTCATTTGCTGTGCATACTCCTTCTAGTCACTCAGGGGACCTTCAAGAGGTGGCTGTTTTGATTTTGAGGGAGCTGGCTTTGCAAGATACAATTCGACGATCCTTGTTTGGCCTCGTTCAAATTCATTGAAGTGTGCGGTCTTGGCTTTTCTATGATTTCCTCCTTTAGCTTTCTTGCGAGATCTTCTGCTATTATTCAACTTTGGAGAGCTGGACTACCATTAGGGCATGCAAAATGGCTAAGTCATTATCAGAGATATGATCTTCAATTTCAACATTCTCAACGCCCTGTCATCTTTTGACACTTCTTTTTGCTGGTGCGGTGGGATCATCAGCTGCATGGGTTGGATGTCAGTTATGTCATGCCTTGCAAATAATAGTGATGGCCTTTGTAGCAATGGCAACAAACCAGCAATAACCCTGAGGGGAGGACTACCCATGAGGCATACATATGCAATGAAAGCATCCATCCTGAGTGCTATAAACTCTGGATGTATAGATAGGCAGAAGATATTTTTCTCATCTTCGGACAAGTCTTGGCAAATTATGCATAGAGTTTTGGTCCCTATGGAATGTTCCTATTTGATTGTTGGATGAGCAGATATTATCCTGATTTGGAGTTGCTTCCATTGGATAAGCACGTGTGCGTTGAGGTGATCTTCCACTTGTAGAGCAGCCACAAGCTCTTGGTACACCACTGTTGTGCATTGTAGTGGGGCTTCATTGGTGTTGTCTTCCATTGCCTCATTGTTGTGCACTAGCAATTGGAGTTCAAGCTTGGAGATGATTATCTTTTGGGAGTGCATCTCATTCATTTTTTCTTTGTATTTCTGGTAGATGGTTGTATATGCCTCCTTAAGCTTTCTCATTTGCAAGGTGACCTTTTCTTATTGAGGAATGTCTTCAGTGGTATTGGACCATTGGTCCAAGACTTGTGCTTGTGAAGTGTTGGCATCTTGAGCGGTAGCAAGTTGGTCCTTTAAGATTCTACATTCCCTTGTAAGCTCGTCAATGCTGAAGGCACCTACTGCCAAAGATTGTTTCATGTCTTCAAGCTTGTCTTTGCAATCATGTAGCCATCTTGATGATTCTGTAGTACTTGTGGGAGGTTGTTGCAATGGTATTTCAGTCCCTTATGTACAATAGTCATACTGTTGATCTGGCACTAGCTCCCCTTGTGGCTCATCGACTGGCATGGCATCGATGGGCAGTTCTAGTGATGATGTAGCCTCAGGCTCTGGTGCCAATCTTTCCTCAGGCATTGGTGCCGATCTTTCCTCAGGCTTTGGTTCTTGCTGTTGTTGGAATATATTGGTTGTAGTTGTGCACCGAGCTGTAGCATCTCGTGGGGCAATTCCTCAATCCTAACCTCCAAAATGGATATTTCTTCTAAGGCATCTGCACTTGTCAATGTGATAGTAGGAGAAGTTGGTGACGGCTCCCATACTAGTGAGAAGGATATGTCCAACTCCTCAATTGATTTTGGTGACTAGGGGCAGAGTCATTTCTCTTTCTTGTAGCTCTTTTTTTATGATTATAGCCAATAAGTGTGGAATTTTACATTTTTGGCTTGATGACCCATCTAGTTTCTTTGTAAAGAAGATGACTAAGTTCTAGATCCAGTCTTGCTTTAGCTTCCTACTCAGTAACACAAATGTGCGGAGTGGAAGGGATTGATTCTTGCCGCACTTAACCCCCAGGATTGTGGATAGGAATTGTGCTACTTCCTTGAGGCAATGGTTAAGGATGGTGCGAAGTAATATGCCATCCCTATGGAACAGTGTGCCCTTGGTGAGGAGAGGCTCTACTTCGAGAAACTTTGCATCGGCATGCCATGTAGGGTATTTGGCACTGTGTATTGGTAGTGAGAAAGCCCTTTGAATGACTATACTATCGAGGATAATGTTTAGTGGGCTCTGATGTATAGTGATTGTACTGTACTTGCCAACCTGTGCATTGCTGGAGTAGTAAGAATGGAGAAAGTCCCTGATGTATGTGGTCATTGTAGGACTGTCCTCCAAGGATTTCAGGCTCTCATGCAAATTGCCTAGACTCTTTGCTCTAAGTAAGATGTTGCTTCCTGGGAAAGAGCATAAGTCGATGTAGGTGGCCAAACAAGTTCCAGTGACTGCACCTCGTCAATGGTTGTGTAGGCTGGTGGTGACTGGGGTGGCATTTGTTCTCCATGGTCATGCACTGAATCCTCTTCGGAGCCATCGCTCTGGACCACAAATGCATGTGGTCACCATGGTTGAGAGGATGTAGATGGCTGTAAACTCTAGAGGGGGTCTCGTGGTTGAGGTGGTGCACTCTTTCTGCGCATCCTCTTTAGTGGCAACATCTTTTCTGAACCTGCATCCATGTGCATGTGGTTTACCATTGATCATTAGATTAGTTGGCATGCAGGTATGACCTTTCTGTGTGCTTGTGAGAGACCTTATTTTTATACATGCTTTGAGAGTGTGGAATGAAAGTGTGTAGCACAATTATTCATGCAATCTTCTATGTGTCTAAGTGAAAGCGTGTGACTACACATGACCTAGTAGCTCGGTAGGGACTACCTATATGCTGCTTTTTTTTTTTTTTTTGGCTGGGATTTCATAGGGTAGCTAGAACTCAGGCATCACCTCTGAGCCCTAGGTTAAAATCGATTGATGCTATCTATATGTGCGAAGATGTACATATGCAAGTGACTGCTCGTGATGAAATCTAATCCTAACTACGAAGACTTGGTTTCCCAAATCTTCGTTTTTGTCAGGGATGGCTTGCGTGTTGAAGTAGTAGCGCTTCAGTCACCTCTCGCAGCTCCGACAGGATTCATCTTTCTTACTTGATAGGGTCCTTGACCTAGATACTTCAGTTTCCCCTTGTGTACTTTGGCATTGTATAACAGGACCAAGTCACCTTCCTTGATATCTTTAGCTTTAAGATTTCTATCAAACCATGCCTTTCTTCTGTGTTTTTCTATTGCCATGGCATGGTAGGCAACTAGTCTTGTCTCTATGTGTTTCTCCAACTGATAGAGTCTTTCTTTCAAGGATTCATGGTCTCCCATGCATTCCTGTACTACTATGCATAGGCATGGTACTACAAATTCTAGCCGAACCACAGCTTCAAGGGCGTACACCAATTAAAAATGTGTGTTTCTTGTATTGATCTTGAGTGTGGTTCTATATGCCCATAAGGTTGCATTCATTTTCTCTACCCAATTAGAACGCTGTGGTTCTACTACCTTGGTGAGGATAATGCATATTATTTTGTTGGTGGATTTGGCCTGTCCATTCCCTTGGGGGTAGTAGGGTGTGCTTTTCCTATGGATTACCATAAAGCCAGACAAGAGTTTTTTGATTACCTCATTGATGAAATGTGTGCCTCTATCTGACACAATTTCAATGGGGCATCCAAATTAGGTGATCACATTTTAGTATAAGAATCTTACTGTGCTTCTAGCATCTGCCTTTTTGACTACTTTAGCTTCAGCCACAATGATGTAGCGTGCTTGGGTTTCTTTTACTGCTGGATGGATGGGACCCACATAGTCAATCCCACATTTTTCAAATGGTTTTTGTGCAACAACTATTGTTAGGGGATTGAAGTCTTTGTGTTGTGGTTTAGTAGTCCGTTGGCATACATCATAGCCTTTTACATATTCATAGGCAGATATCTGCCCACAGTGTTGGCCACCAGTAGCCTACGAGGAGGACTTTTCTTTCTATGGCTTCAGATACACTTTATTGGGTCGATATTTATAGAAGACATATAAGGGAAAAGTATAAGTGATCACACATGGACTTCACTCAGGATTGGCATGATCTCATGAGGCATTACACATCTTCTTAACACCTGGTCCTTGCCCATCTTGCACACTTGTCTTGCAATGATTTGATAGGGTGCAGCCTTTAGTATTACTTTTTTGGCATCTACTACTTTCATTTCAAGGGGTGGTCTTCCTATCATTAAGTACCCAATGATATCTCCACACCACTCTGGAACAACATCTATTTGAAATAGTGTGGCATCTCGTAAGTCATCTTCTACTCTAGCGGCTTCTTCTCCCGACTTGACACGAGACATGTGATTGGCAATGTAGTGTTGGGCACCTTTGCGAACCACTATTTTGAAGTTGAATTCTTGAAGCAAGAGGAGCCATCTGGTTATTCTTCCTATTGTACATGGACGGTTCACAAGATAACACAATGCTTGATGGTAGGTGTAGAAGACAAAATCATTTGCCAATAGATAGTGCCAAAATTTCTTTATAGTATACACCATTGCTAGGTCCTCTCTTTCTATGGTGGTATAGTTGACCTCTGCATCATTGAGTTGTCGACTGGCAAAGTAGAATGGGTAGTCTTTCTTATGTTCACCAAGTTGATAAAGCACACTCCCAATTGCATACTTGGATCCATCAGTATGAACATGAAAATCAATATCCCAATTGGAAGATATAAGGATGGGTATTGTGATTAGGCACCACTTTAAAAGCTCAAAGGCTTGGTTGCACTCTTCTGTCCATAGAAATTCCACTAATAATTTGTAAAGTGGTCTAGCTATCATGGCATACCACAATATAAATCTTCTATAATAGCTGGCATGTCCCATAAAGATGTGTACACCTTTGGAATTTGTAGAAGGAGGCAATTCCATGATGATTTTGATTTTGTCCATGTCAGTTACAAACCCATGTTGAGAAATGATGTGTCCCAAAACAACTCCGTGGGTGACCATGAACTAGCATTTTGTTGGATTTAGGGAGATGCCATACTCCCTGCATTTGATTAGTACTACTTCAAGACATTTGAAGTGGTCTTTTTTGTGTGAATGGATGCACAAATAATCCAAGAACACTTGTAAAAACTTATTTAGAAATGACTTGAAGGCTATGAACATGACTCATGGGAATGTGGCCGGGGCATTACAAAGGCCGAATGGCATGACTCTATATCCAAAAATACCCCATTCTGTAGCAAATGCTATTTTTGACTGGTCTTTAGGAGCAATTTGCACTTGGTTATAGCAACTGAAGCCATCCAAGAAGCCATATATTTCATAGCTTGCCACCTTTTCCAACACTATTTCTGTTAAGGGTAGGGGATAGTGATCCCTAATTGTGGCGGCATTCACATTCTTTAAGTTTACGCATATTCTGAGCTTCTTGTTGCGTTTAGGCACAATGATGATGGGTGAAACCCAATCAGTGTACTCTATCTCGTAGATGAATCCGGCATCTAGGAGTTTTTCGAGCACATCATAAACCATGGTGCCATACTTAGGGTTTGTGTGATAAGGTCCACATACATTAGGGTGAGCACCTTCCCTTATAGGTATCGTGTGTACTGCCACATCTAGTGAAATTCCTTTCATCTCTTTGTATGACCATGCTAGGCAGTCACGGTATTCCATTAGGAGTGCTTTGAGTTTGGTTTCATCTTCCTGTTAAAGCTGTTTCCCAATGAAAACCAGTTTTTCTTCCTCCCCTTCTAGGGCAAGGTTTATTGTGCATGTTTGTGCTAGTCCCTCATAGATTGGATTTTCTCCAATGCTATCAGTTTCTTGAACTTCAGATTCTCTTAGTGGTCTTGGCATTACTATTGGGACACTTCCACTTGTGTAATTCTTGAAGTACTCCGGCACTTCTCGAAGATCAGCCTCTAATGGTGTTGAACTAGCCTGACATGTGCCATGTGTACTAGGTGGCACCGTTTCATTTACCAATTTGTTAGGAACTTTTTGAGTTTCTTTTTCTGAAGTCTCTTGATAGAGCTTCATCCGCACATGTGGCTTATATTTCTGAAGTCTCTTTTTCTAAAGTCTCTTGATCGAGCTTCATCCGCACATGTGGCTTATATTCTGAAACTTCTTACATTAGGAAATGTGGGGTAACTTTTCCACTGGTAAGGTGTTTCCAAGTAAGGGTTCATTTGTTGCGCATACTCCTTCCAGTCCCTCAGGGGACCATTCAAGAGGCGATGGTTTTGATTTTGAGGGAGCTGTCTTTGTAAGATACAATTCAAAGATCCTTGTTTGGACTCATTCAAATTCATTGAAGTGTTCGTTCGGCCTGGGCTTTTCTTCGATTTCCTCCTTTAGCTTTCTTGCGGGATCTTCTGCTGATATTCAACTTTGGAGGTTCAACTTTTGGGAGCTCGATTGCCATTAGGGCATGCAGAATGGCTAAGTCATTATCAAAGATTTGATCTTCAATTTCAACATTCTCAGCCTCAATTTCAAGGTCCCAAGGAAAATATGAGTCATCATTGGTATGGGTACCTTCTTTAGGTTCATTATCCCACTCGAGGTCAGCCATAAAGAATGACATCTCTAGATTGATTGGTTCTTCATGTGTGAGTGGAGGATCTACCTGTAGCACCTTAGCATCTATCTGCGAGGTGGGGTCTAATGAATGGAAGTTGTCGATGGTTGCCAATGTTTGTATCCAGTTATTGACATTGCTTTGTGAATCACCCGCTATGGCGTGCTGTTGCAAGGGAGCTGATTTGCTTGAGATTGTCATTGAAGATGTATCATCCAATGCTCTAGGCACAATTTGTTTTATAGCTCCTGTTCCCACATTCACCCTGACCGCATTGTTATGATTCTAGATTGTCAGTCTATCAATTCCCCAGTCATGGAGGACTGATGCTTCCCATAACCAAGGACGTCCTAGTAAGATTTGATAGGATTTTTTGCGGAGATCCAAGATTATGAATTGAAGGGAAAAATGGACTCCTGCGACCTTTATGGACATGCCATTTACTATTCCCAAGGGTTTCATCGGCAAGGCATATGTTGAAATTAGCCTTTTGCATTGGTGGGAGATCCCATTCATCGTAGAGCTCCTTTGATAGGACATTTACACCTACTCCACCATCCACTATGGCTTGGACTTCATTATATGCCTTGTGGATCAAAGGCACAGTAATGTTGCATATGTCATCTCTCTCACCCATCTGCATGGGGATATCTTCGATGTCATTCATAGGTGGAGAGGGATTTGCAAGTTCAATCCATCCTTTAAAACTCTCCCAAAGATTGAGAAAATTCCGTAGGAGGATTCCAATGGGAATTGACATAGGGCAACTAAGGATGCTAGAGAGTGCGGCTCCTTCAAGTTGATGTGGCGGTACATTATGTTGTCGAGTCTGTTGTTGGAATAGAGGCTTGAGTACAGTATCAATACTTTGTGGGGCCAAGTCATGGATTGGGTCTTGAGCTTGTTCTCAGCCTCAAATTGAGCTTGTTTCTCAGCCTCAACTTGAGCTTGTTCCTTTAATACCCATTGTTGAAGTGCCTGAGAATGAGACTTCTCCACCTCTGCATTTGGGTATGGAGCTTCTCTTATTTGAGGCTTGGGAGTTGATGTGGACGAGCTCGGCTGCTCATTGCTTGGTGGAGGTGGAGGCACTTGTACTTTCTTTTTAAGAAGTCGCTTTGGTTGGATTGGAATGTTAGGGTCCTTGGTGGCCTCTTTCTATTGGCATGTAATTATATTTATAGGTTGTCATATTACACTTACCGAACCCAGATTTGATGGTCCACCCCAATAATGCCAATTGGGACATCAGGCTTAACCTCTGTTTGTTGTGGGACTTTATTTTTCATGGGACAATCCATACAAGCATGTCCTATGCCACAATCTCTGCAGAGTGGTTGGAAAGTAGCAGGGCTACCACGATGAGGGCACTCTACAATCCGGCGATTTTCTCCACAACCATAGCACTTGATTGGTGCTCGATATGTGTTGGGACGTCCTTGATTTGCATAAACTAGTATTAGACCCTCTGCACCTTCTACATAGTACATTGGGTACTCTGTTTCATATCAAATGATGAGTCTACTTCCTCCACTTGTAATTGATGTATTGGAACTGCCTGAGGAGCTAGATTTGGTGCTCTTGGATATGGTCATGGGGATTCAGATTCCTAGTAGTTGTGGGACTTGTGTCCGAATGGGAATAGGATTTAGCCTCAGAGCTGGGGGCACTTGTACAAGTGCCGGTTACCTGTACACTGGCATGGGTGCCACTTGGTAATGTTGAGTTCGAGGCGAGTTGTTGCACATGTTGAAGATGCAACTATTTTCATCATGGCCGTCGATGATGCAAATATGGCACCACAACCTTGGCACTGGATTTGCTTGTGCAATGATCCTAGCTCTTAGGACCAGACACTCATTTGCTATATGATTAGCCATGCAGTGTGGACACCATACATTTTCTTGCCGTGGATATGTTTGAGTTGGTGGCTAAGACAAGTGAAGTTTTTGTTACATGGCCTGCATCATGTCTTCTCTCAGCTTCATGGTCATGGCCTCTAGGTGATCTTCATTTGATGTTTCGGCAGTGGACTTGGATTTGCCCTTTTTCGAGTGCTTATCTCATGCACTAGATCTGCCATCATCATTGCTAGTGTCAGAGTCGATCATGCAATCCTCAATGTCGATGGCTACCACGTGAGTAGTGTGACATGAAGTTGGGGGTAATAAACTTCATGCACCTCTTCACTTCCTGCTACTTTCGAACTGAGTGATAAAGATATTCATCGCTAAGAATAGGATATGAAAAAGAAGCTTTTATACCAAAAGGCCACACCATACTATCCTCCCTTATATGAGAATAAAGATGGTAACATCCCAAGTGATGTTGTACTCAAGCATAGGGAGAAGGAAAGGATCAGTGGAGGCGTTAATCTCAGCAAGCCAGTCTGCGCCAAAGAGAAGAGCGATACGTTGTTGAAAGAAGATCTTGCGACTCAACATGACATGAACTAATATATATATCAAGGAGTTTGAAGGGGCTGATTGGGTCGGATGTGTAGGTTCTGAGGAAACATTGCACCTCCTTCATAGACACCTTTACACTTAGCTCAAAACACTCTCCAAACTATCATAAGACATAGAGACCCATAACTTTCAGCAAAGACATGATATTAAATATTGAAATACATATCCAAATGCAGCTTGAAATGAGCTTCGCTCTGATATAAGTTTCATAAGAAACAGAGAAGCAGTCGCAAAGATATGGGAAGTTTACTGGACGGGGGTAAAAACTGTCTGAAAAAGAAATAGTCACACACAGAGAGTCATGGATTTTTTTTTTAAAACATCTAATACAATAATTGAAGACATAAGATGATGCTTCTTGAGTGAAGAGAGCTTTGCGCTGATATAAGTTTTGTCCAAATCGAACCACCAAGCAAAAAGTTATGAGCAAAATACTGGCAGGGGGTCAAACTATCATGAAAAACACCTACTCCTTCTATTGGTGCCGGCTTGGGAGAATACTACCTCCATGCTTAGACTTCATCAATGATCCAAGTACCATAGAGGTTGCTTAGGAGGAAAGGAAGAGCCCCCTTTGTGGCTTGGGAAATAGATAAACCATGTATGCGCAATCAACGGCCGAATAGACAACACTTTTGAGCACTTTGGAAGAGAAAACAATGGAAAAAAGGGAAGAGAGACTCAAGAGAGAGAATCTGAAGTGACCATTACCAATAGAGTGAGACTTCACTCCAATGCAACTCAGAATACTACAAACACAAGGGATAAGAAGAGGTTTCATATGTACAAGAGGGAGTGGAAGCTCCAAGACTACTCATAGAGAGAGAGAATGAACTAGAGAGAGATGGACTCAAGAGTCTACATAAGAGAATATCTACAAGAGGGACAGAAGGCTCATAGAAGAGGCTTGAGGAGACTAGAGCTATAGCAACATAAGGCCTAATGGTGGAAGAGATGATGAACAAGGAGAGGAGGGCTCCTTTTATAGAGATTTTGTCACCCTCCTTCATGTGAAGAGAGTGGGAGAGAAGGAAGGAGTCTCACTTGCAACTTTCTCACATACACAATGGGGGAATATACACAAAGGTAGAGGCTAAAAATAGTGTTCCTCTTCTTAGCTATGAAAGCCAAAAGAACTCTAGGTATAAAAGAATACTTGAACCTATCTGTGGGTCTCAAACCAAACTCAGCTAGCTAAGGTGGCATACTAACTGAGCCACTAACTAGACTACATAAAGATAGCTGTCATCCAGCTATTATTCATGGGTGATGTACCAACCGCATCGAGTCGATGACATAAATGCACAATGGTCACCCTAGCATATCACGAGTGGAGCTCGATATCTCAACACTCCCCCTTGAGCTCAATCCCAATTCATGCACACCAAGTAGGTCTCTAAACTTGCACAGCTTCTCTGCACCCAATTCCTTCGTGAATATGTCAGCTACCTGATCCTCTGTGCTGACATAAACTAGATCAAAATAGCTCATTATTTTATTTACATATGGTCTCGCACATAGTGATAATGGACCTCAATGTGCTTTATTCTAACATGATAGACTAGGTTATTTGCCAAGTGTATACTGCTCATGTTGTCACAATAAATGACAACTAGCCCATCTGTAGGGATGCATATCGTAAAGTAGCTTATGCAACCAAGCTACCTCACATCATGCAGCATTGTTGCAACCCTATACTCAACCTTTGTGCTTGACAAGACAACTGTAGGCTATCTCTTACTACTCCAAGTGACTATAGCACTCCCAAAAGAGAACACATATCCACTTGTAGATCGTCTATCAAAAATACTACCAACCCAATCAGCATTAGTGTATCCATGCAACTGTATCCGAACCCCAGTCTCATAATATAGTCCATACTGCAATGTGGACTTCACATACCTCAGTATGCGTCTAGCCGCATCCAAATGTGGTTTCCTTGGAGCTTGCATAAATTGACTTACCAACCCAATAGCATAGTTCAAATCTGGCCTAGTAATAGTCATATAAATCAAACTTCCTACTATGCATATGTAAATAGTAGGGTTTTCCAAAAGCTCACCTGCATCTCCACTCAGCTTCACATTCTGCTCCAAAGGAATTGAAATAGGCTTACAGCCTATCATCCCATATTTGGACAGCATGTCCAATCCATACTACCTCTGCAAGAGTCATATCCCACTTGTGGATCTAATCACCTTAATGCCTAAGAAGTAATGCAGCTCTCCCAAATCCTTCATCTCAAACTTCTGCTTCAATAGCATTTTCACATGAAGGATATCTTCATCACTATCACTTGTGATGATCAAATCATCAACATAAATGACAAGCAGCATAATACCTTTCTCTATTTTTCTCACATAAAGTGAGAAATTTGCCTTGGAAATGTGAAACCCAATAGTGACAAGATATTGTCCTATCTTGTGAGACAAGATAAGATTAGTTGTCAAGGGGTATGCACAGACATATAGCATTGATTATGAAAAACATTCAGTTTGGTTGCAAAGATGGCAACCATAAGAGCAGTCATTGCTATGGCTGCATCAAAGGGATGGTCTTTGCATCAGATGGATGTAAGGAATGCTTTCTTGTATGGTGATTTGCAAGAAGAGGTCTATATGGAGCAGCCACCAGGTTATGTTCATGCTGCTCAACCTGAGTTTGTTTGCAGGTTGAAGAAAGCCTTGTATGGCTTGAAGCAAGTAGCCAGAGCATGGTCTAACAAGATAGGACAGTATCTTGTCACTATTGGCTTTCAGATTTCCAAGGCAGATTTCTCACTTTATGTGAGAAAAACAAAGAAAGGTATTATGCTGCTTGTCATTTATGTTGATGATTTGATCATCACAGGTGATAGTGATGAAGATATCCTTCATGTGAAAATGCTATTGAAGCAGAATGTGAAGCTGAGCATAGATGCATGTGAGCTTCTGGAAGACCCTACAATGTACACATGTAGAGTAGGAATTTTGATTTATATGACTATTACCAGGCCAGATTTGAGCTATGCTATTAGTTTGGAAAGTCAGTTTATGCAGGCTCCAAGGAAACCCCATTTGGATGCGACTAGATGCATACTGAGGTATGTGAAGTCCACATTGTAGTATGGACTATTTTATAAGACTGGGGTTCAGATACAGCTGCATGGATACACTGATGGTGATTGGGCTGGTAGCATTTCTGATAGGCGATCTACTAGTGGATATGTGTTCTCTTAGTGCTGCAGTCACTTGGAGCAGTAAACAGCCTCTAGTTGCCTTGTCGAGCATAGAGGCTGAGTATAGGGGTGTAGCAATGGTTGCATGTGGGGTAGCTTGGTTGCATAAGCTACTTTATGATATGCATCAGGAGCCAGTTGTCATTTATTATGATAGCATGAGCAGTATACATTTGGCAAATAACCTAGTCTATCATGCTAGAACAAAGCACATTGAGGTGCATTATCACTATGTGACGGAGAAGGTTCTGGTAGGTTTTATTGATCTAGTTTATGTTAGCACAGAGGATCAAGTAGTTGACATATTCACGAACGCATTGGACATAGAGAAGCTGTGCAAGTTCAGTGTCTTCCACTCTTCTGTCAAGAATTGCCTCTTGACTTCCTCTATTCTTACGTTTTCCACTATCGCTCCCTTTCTTTGCTTTCCCTCACCCCTTCCGAGAAACTTGTCCCTCACCCCCTTGACTAAAATCTTAGATTTCCCTCACCCCTCACATCACTCGGCCTCTTCTCTTTGCTGTTCATCTATCCTTCACCCTCTCCTATCTCTTCTTGATCGACAGCAGTTGTGAGTCTCCCTCACCCATTCCCTTGCCCTACCACCTCTCCCTCCCTCATGCCCTTCACTTCGCCTCTCATCTCATTCACAAATACCTCCCTCACACTAATCACGCTCCTCTTCCCTCCCTTGTGCCTTTACTTTCCCTCTACTGTCCTCAATCTCGGCCCCCTGGAAGCTCCATAGCTTGGACTATGAACATAACGCTCAATTCAAAACAATCCCGTAAACTAATTAATGACAATCCATCATGGGGATTCCTTCCATCACTTGGGAGACAATCAATTCAAGCTATTCTACCTTCCTCTTTGATTTCATGTCTTGATTCAATTCTTTTTTCAAGCAGCTTCTCTACATAAGCCACAGTTAAGTTTGCTTTGGGCAATCTTGAATCAACAACTCTAATAGTCGCTCACCAATTCAATGAAATGATGTTATGGATTATGCCAACTGCTTGATTTCTGGTTTGCCTTTTCACTTCAAAAAGATTTTGAGGCATTCTTCTATAAGCCATGAAGATTTGACGCAAACCCACTTGAGATTACAGTTTTGCTACTACACATGCTTCCACTATTCTCAAATTTTGGTTGGTTTGGATTCTATACAGTTTTAATCCTTTCGAGGTAGCATTTCAACTCTTACAAGCCCTGCGTTGGCTCCATTTCCACCCTACTCAAAAGGTCGTTTCTAAGTACCACTGTCCATCAAACCATCTCCTACCCATTGGTTATCTTTAATGATTCCTTCTAAATCACATCTACGTTGCTCCAGTGAAACTGTGTAGTGTGACGACCAAAATAATATCAACCACGTATTTGGATAAGAAGATGCTAGAAAAATGCTCTTTATGGAATTGCCACTTATTACCATTGCCACTCTTTATGCTTTATGGTAATAAGTGGCAATGGCATCCGGACTGCCTACAATTTTATGCATGAATAAAGCATTGCAAACAAGCCAATAGAGGTAGATTGGTGAATTCAGAATCCATTTTCTACGACCCTATGGATTTGAATTGACCATGGAGCACAGAGCTTAGATTTAGAGCAGTCATACAGTTGTGATTCAAGTAGTTACAAGCAAAATGGTGGATGGTGAGCGCTAATGCAGCCCCAAGAGGGTCGTCTCTATTTTTAGATCATCGTAGCCTATAGAGAGAGCGAGGGAGATGGGGACGAAAGAGTTCCCAAGTCTGAAAGTATGGCCAATGAAATAGTTCATTATTACTGAAGAGTTGGGAAAGAAATGACTAGTAGGATGCTCTGTTGGTAAGCTGAAAGGAAAGGAAAGAGTGGACACAAACTCAGAATTCTTGCATTATGGAATGAAGAAGAGTGAGGTCCTTAAGTAGGCACCTCATACATGCTCACTGACATCACTGATGACTTCAGAGCTCCACAATCATCTCCTCAATCTGCTCCTAGATTCTCTCAATCATCCTATGTGGCTCTTCCACCACCTAATTGTGCTTGTGGGCACCTAACTGTGCCTCTAGCACTCACACATAGAAACATAAGGTGTGCCTGAGGCATACACCTTGAGATATCCCATCAAACCTCCCCTCAAGGGAATGCCTCAGGCTATGTCAAGGATACATCTAGTCTCATAGTTTCTCATGCCATCTCATGGTGGTCAAGGATAAATCTATGGCTAGGTTCTCATGCTAGCAAGGGTTCCCATGGGTGTAAGGTAAACAAAAGGGATACAAAAAGACCTTCCAATGGTTATCTCCCCTGCATGTACATGCACACAATGTCTGCAAGAGGTACCATGGAGCAAAACATACACATGGCCTACATCATAAGGTGACCAGAGGTGTTTACAAAACACACAAAACACAATAGTTTATTTTCATTCATTTTGGAGGACTATCCAGGCTGAGTACCTTGACATAAAAAGAGAGATCTGGAGCATACATAGAGATGTTTTAAAATGCATAATCTTCAAAGGATGCCTCATCTTGTGGAGGCTCATCAACTGAAAGTAGATTTGCATTTTCTATCTTTGCTTTGGCTCTGCAAAACTTCTCATTATGGTTGTTCTTGCCATAGTGCTTGCATGGATTAATTTTGAAGCAGTCCTTTGAAAGGTGATTTGTCTTTCCATAGTGATTGCAAGGGGTATACTTGCCCTTCTGGACTTTTACAGCATAAACAGTGTCATTGCCTTTCCTGAGCTCCATATGCCTTTCTTCTTCTTGGAGAGCAGAGATAATACCTTCAAGATTAGGATTAGGAAGATTTTTCAAAGTGGTAACTATGTGATCATATTCTTCAAGCATACTCTTTAGTAACACTGCCATAGCATCATCTGGAGTAATAGGAGAATTGATAGAAGCTAATTGAGTCATAAGACTCCGCATATAGTTGACATGAGCTGCTAAAGTAGTACCACTAGCCATCTTCAATTCAAAGAAAGAGATTTTAAGTGATAGTTTAGAGATGTGAGAGCTAGCACCAAAAATCATGTCAAGCTTCTGCCAAGCTTCTGAAGGAGACTCCAAGTCAGAGATATGGTGAATATAATCATCTCCTAAAGCAAGAGCAATGATACCGTATGCTTTTTCTTCTCTAGCTGGATCCCTTGCCGGTCGTGTCGGAGTTGAGGATTCTCCAGCATTGGAGGCCGTAGAAGAAGCGGTAGGAGTAGGTTTGACAAGTCCCCATAAGTTATCCCTCATCAATGCAAATTTCACCTTCATCTGCCATGTGTGGAAGCCCTTTCCATTGAACTTCTCTAGATTCAATAGGGTACCCATGAGAGGGTCTAACCCAGATATTGGGCAGTGTCTATCTCTCTTACAAGGCAAAAAATAACTGAAAGACTTCCAAAATATGAGCACTTGATGTAGCAAAGACTAGTGACCAATATTCAATCAATGATGCTTCTTCTTACATGCTTCATAGAAGTGGCGAAAATGAATACTTTCCAATCAAAACCAGGTCTAGCAATTCAAAACAAAACTGAAGCCACACTTGTACTGAAGTTATTGAAAGTTTCAAAAAAACAAAAAATGCTAGAGTAGCATTTTATGTAGCATCATCTTCAAAAACTTGTCCAAAACTGTCAAAACTAAAAGGCTGAACTTGGAGGGCTTGTAGCTCACTCTTCAAAGCAAGGAAAAGAGGGATTTCTGAAGCAAAAGAAAGCTCATATACCAAAGAGAGTCCAGCACACAGGTTGGACGAAATGGTGCGCACTTTTGCCCGGGAGAGTTGCTACAGGCTGAACCTGAGTTTTGACGATTTCTCCCTTATTACTGAACCAAATGAGCTGAAAAATGGCTCAAAATCTTCGTCTTGAGGTCGCCCATCTACTTCTAAGAGGGCTCAGGCAATGGCAGAGCAGGCAGGGAGTATTGAGCAGTAGAAGAAATGGCAAAAAATGCGCTGTTTGGGGAATGGCAGCCACCACAGACGTTTTTTCTTCAATTGCTTGCAGGTGGAAGTTCGTCTATACTAGAGGAGTTTCCAGCTTAGAGGGTTTGGGCAATGGTCGTTTGTAGGTGGAGAACCAAGCTCTCAAAGATTTTGGGAAGAAAGAGGAAAATGGAGAAGAAGAAGATGAAGAAGAAGAAGATGATGTGGCAGAAATGGGCTCAAGGGGGATCAAAGGGCTCTGATACCATGTTGGTAAGCTGAAAGGAAAGGAAAGAGTGGACACAAACTCAGAATTCTTGCATTATGGAATGAAGAAGAGTGAGGTCCTTAAGTAGGCACCTCATACATGCTCACTGACATCACTGATGACTTCAGAGCTCCACAATCATCTCCTCAATCTGCTCCTAGATTCTCTCAATCATCCTATGTGGCTCTTCCACCACCTAACTGTGCTTGTGGGCACCTAACTGTGCCTCTAGCACTCACACATAGAAACATAAGGTGTGCCTGAGGCATACACCTTGAGATATCCCATCATGCTGCACTTCATGTAAATCTAGACCAAAGAAAATTTGTGCCGCTCCTCTTGCTGCTCAACATTGCAAAATCTCTCCATCGTTGATCATGGGCAAAAGGAGGGCTTTATTCCAACACTGACCAAAGGCACTGTGTTGCCTATTATTATTGAGATATCGAGCTCCACTCATGATATGCCAGGTTGACCGTTGTGCATTTATGTCACCGACTTGTTAGTTGCAGATGCGGTTGGTACCCCACCCATGAATAATAGCTGGATGACAACTATCTTTATGTATACTAGTTAGTCGCTCAATTAGTATGCCACCTTAGTTAGCTGAGTTTGGTTTGAGACCCACATATAGGGTTCACCTATTCTTTTGTACTTAGAGAGTTCTTTTGGCTTTCATAACTAAGAAGAGGAAAACTATTTTCAGCCTCCACCTTTGTGTATATTCCCCCATTGTGTATGTGAGAAAGCTACAAGTGAGACTCCTTCCTACTCTCCCACTCTCTTGACATGGTATCAGAACTCTGTTTGTGGTAAGGAGCTCAAGAAAGCTAACCAAGTTCGCGGTGTCCTAGTAAGAGGATCAGTGTTGCTTTCCTTTTTTTTCGAGTTTGGGAGCAAATCTATGCAGGTAGCACAACCAAAAAGTGCAAGAGTGAACTGTCTCAAATTGGGACGCCCTTCGTGGTATGGCAAGAGGGCAATATATGCTACGGGTGAGTGCAAAGCCCTTGGTGAACTTATTTCTTTGATTTGAGGCCATTTCGGGGCCTGTTTTGGTGGCAGAAGTTTTCCGCAGGCACTCAGGAAAATGCCTTGTTTTTGCTGTGCGACCACTGTTCTGCAGGTCGATGAAAAGTTATCACAGAAATTACATTGTATGCCTATCCGCAGAGATATTGGGAGTGAAAAAATCATTCTTATTGCCTGTTGATGCATAATCATCACTAGGAAGTGACTGTGTGGTCAAATACCACTCTCGTCAGTTTTCCAGACTTGCCCTTGTGAGGTAGAAGTTGTGTTTTTTGCAGTGACAGAATATTTTGCAGTGTTCTATAATGGCATTTGATGCTCTTTCACAGATTGTCATTGAAAAGCTCGATAAGAACAATTACCAAGCATGGAAGTTTAGAATGATGAATTTCCTTAAAGGAAAAGGCTATTGGGAGTCCGTTACTGGAGCTGAACAAGAACCCGTTATTCCTAATGTTCCCAATCAATAGGAGTTGCAGGCATTTAAAGGCTGGCATGAAAGAGCCAGAAAAGTTATGTACTGGCTGTCTATCAGTATTTTAGATTCTATGATTGTGCATATTTAGGATCCAAGCATGCCGAATGAGGCGTGGGATACTTTGACAAAAATGTATAGCATAAATACGCAAGCCAAGAAAATGTAGCTCAACCAGGAGTTGCATAATGTGCAGAGAGAAAATGTGAGCATCAATGACTACCACATGAAGGTGAAGAAGACTGCAGATGCACTTGCTTCTATTGGGTTGCCAGTGGAAGATGATGATTTAGTTTCTGTGACCTTGAATGGTCAAGGAAAGGATTATGCACAATTCTGGACATCCATTTCCATCTGTGAGAATTTACTTGATTTTGAGAAGTTGATTGCTCTTCTAATTTCTGAAGAGCTAAGAAATGGTGGTGCATCTTCTTCACAATTAGTGGACTTGCACTGTCCTCTAGCAGTGGTTCACATACTTCACCATGGACAGGCAGATTGAGATTAGGAGGATCTCCTCAAAGTAATGCAGATAGTGTTACATAGGTATCACGAAAAGGAAAAGAGAAGGTAGATCAGCCCATGTTTGATGTGAATGCAGGTCACTCTTATGTGGATGGTGAATCCAGTGGCTCAGAACAGAGCATTGATGATGAGTTGGATATTCCTTCTGTTGTTACACCTGGAGTAAGGAAGGGAGTAGAATGGGTAGTCTTTCTTATGTTCACCAGGTTGACAAAACCACTCCCAATTGCATACTTGGATCCATTAGTATGAACATGAAAATCAATATCCCAATTGGGAGATATAAGGATAGGTGCTGTGATTAGGTGCCTCTTTAAAAGCTCAAAGGCTTGGTCACACTCTTTGGTCTATAAGAATTCTTAAAGTTAGCGCTTTGGTCAAGAATGCTCAAAATATCCAATGGCACCCATTGTTTAGGGGAGTTGGCAATCATGATAGATTGCCCATGGAGAAGTCTATCAATAAACCGAAGAGGGCAGGAAGGAAAGATCTAAAGTGTGATTCGAGACGAAGTGCAGGGTTGTAGAAGGTAGGGTAAATCTAGTCTGTTAAGGCATAAAAATGAATAGATGAAATCCAATGGTCAAAGGCTTCTCTAGGGAAACTTCCTGATAGTTTTATTGAGGAAATGTGTTCCTCTTTCAATAGGAACCCCAAATCTGGTGATAATATTGTGATAAAGGAAATGTCCTACAGTTCTAGCTATTTAGGGCTTATAGATAAGGGATTAGGTTTTAGGGTTTAGGGTTTAGGGTTTAGGGTTTAGGATTTAGGATATATGTATCAGGGTATATGGATTAAAGTTTAGGGTTTAGGGTTTAGGGTATAGGCAATAGGGATTAGGGTTTAGGGCTTAGGGTTAGGATTTAGGATATATGGATTAGGGTTTAGGGTTTAGGGTATAAGCTTCTATAATAGCCGACATGTCTCATAAACTCTTGTACACCTTTGGAATTTGTAGGAGGAGGAAATTCCATGATGATTTTGATTTTGTGCATGTCAGTATTTGCAATCCCATGTTGAGAGACGATGTGTCCCAAAACAACTTTGTGGGTGACCATGAACTGGCATTTTCTTGGATTCAGGGAGATGCCATACTCCCTGCATTTGATTAGTACTACTTCAAGACATTTGAAGTGGTCTTTTTTGTTTGAATGGATGCACAAATTATCCAAGAACACTTGTAAAAACTTATTCAGAAATGACTTGAAAGCTATGAACATGACTTGCTAGAATGTGGCCAGGGCATTACAAAGGCTGAATGGCATGACTCTATATGCAAAAATACCCCATTCTGTAGCAAATGATGTTTTTGATTGGTCTTTAGGAGCAATTTGCACTTGGTTATAGCCACTGAAGCCATCCAAGAAGCTATATATTTTGGAGCCTGCCACCTTTTCCAACACTGTTTATGCTAAGGGTAGGGGATAATGATCCCTAATTGTGGTGACATTCACATTTTTTAATTTTACGCATATTTTGAGCTTCTTGCTACGTTTAGGCATAATGACGATGGGTGGTGAAACCCAATCAGTGTGCTCTATCTCATAGATGAATCCAGCATCTGGGAGTTTTTCTAGCTCGTCATAAACCATGGTGCCATACTTAGGATTTGTGTGATAAGGTCCACATACCTTAGAGTGAGCACTTTCCCTTATAGGTATCATGTGTACTGCCACATCTGGTGAAATTCCTTTCATCTCTATGTATGACCATGCTAGCCAGTCACGGTATTCCATTAGAAGTGCTTTGAGTTTGATTTCATCTTCTCGTCGAAGCTGTTTCCCAATGAAAACCAGTATTTCTTCCTCCCCTTCAAGGGCGAGGTTTATTATGCGTGTTTTTGCCAGTCCCTCATTGATTGGAGTTTCTCCAAGATCAGCCTCTGATGGTGTTGAACTAGCCTGACATGTGCCATGTGTACTGGGTGGCATAGTTGCATTTACCAATTTGTTAGGGTCTTCCGGACTTTCTTTTTCTGAAGTCTCTTGATCGAGCTTCTTCGACAAATGTAGCTTATATTTTCAAAAATTCTTACGTTGGGAACTATGGGGTAACTTTTCCATTGGTAAGGTGTTTCCAAGTAAGGGTTCATTTGTTGCGGATACTCCTTCCAGTCCCTCAGGGGACCATTCTAGAGGCGGTGGATCTGATTTTGAGGGAGCTGGCTTTGCAAGATACAATTCAATGATCCTTGTTTGGACTCATTCGAATTCATTGAAGTGTTTGGCCTTGGCTTTTCTGCGATTTTCTCCTTCAGCTTTCTTGCAGGATCTTCTGCTGTTATTCAACTTTGGAGGTTCAACTTTTTAGAGCTCGACTTCCATCAGGGCATGCAAAATGGCTAAGTCATTACCAAAGATTTGATCTTCAATTTCAGCATTCTCAGCCTCTGTTTCAAGGTCCCAAGGAAAATTTGAGTCACCATTGGTATGGGTACCTTCTTCAAGTTCATTATTCCACTCGAGATCAGCCATGAAGAATGGCACCTCTAGATTGATTGGTTCTTCATGTGTGAGTGAAGGATATACCTATAGCACCTTGGCATCAATCTATGAGAAGATGGGGTCTAATGAATGGCAGTTGTCGATGGTTGCCAATGTTGGTATCCAGTTATTGGCATTGCTTTGTGAATCACCCGCTATGGCATGATGTTGCAAGGGAGCTGATTTGCTTGAGATTGTCATGGAAGATATGTCATCCAATGCTCTAGGCACAATTGGTTTTATAGCTCCTGTTCCCACATTCACCCTTACTGTGGTCTCGCGATTCTGGATTGTCAGTCTATTAGTTCCCCAGTCATGGACTGATGGTTCCTGTAACCAAGGACGTCCCAATAAGATTTGATAGGATTTTTTGGAAAGATCCAAGATTGTGAATTGAAGGGAAAAGTGGACTCCTATGACCTTTGTGGACATGCCATTTACTATTCCCAAGGGTTTAGCTCGTGAATCATCGGCAAGGCATATGTTGAAATTAGCCTTTTGCATTAGTGGGAGACCCCATTCTTCGTAGAGCTCGTTTGATGGGACATTTACATCTGCTCCACCATCCACTATGGCTTGGACTTAATTATATGCCTTGTGGATCAAAGGCACAGTAATGTTGCATATGTTATTTCTCTCACCCATCCACACATGGATATCTTCGATGTCGTTCATAGGTGGAGAGGGATTTGCAAGTTCAATCCATCCTTTGAAACTCTCCCAAAGATTGGGACAATTCTGTAGGAGGATTTCGATGGGAATTGACACATGGCAACTAAGGATGCTAGAGAGTGTAGCTCCTTCAAGTTGATGTGGTGATACATTATTGTGGAGTCTGTTGTGGGAATAGAGGCTCGAATATAATATCAATACTTTGTGGGGCCAAGTCATGGATTGGGTCTTGAGCTTATTTCTCAGCCTCAAATTGAGCTTATTTCTCAGCCTCAAATTGAGCTTGTTTCTTTTGTACCCATTGTTGAAGTGCCTAAAAATGAGCCTTCTCCACCTCTACATTTGGGTATGGAGCTTCTTTTATTTGAGACTCAGGAGTTGATGTGGATGAGCTCAGCTGCTCATTGCTTGGCAAAGGTGGAGGCACTTGTGCTTTCTTTTTAAGAAGTCACTTTGGTTGGATTGGAATGTTAGGGTCCTTGGTGGCATGTAATTGAGAGTGCTCTCAACGGAAGCAAGAACGAAAGAAGGAGAGAGAGAGACAGAGAGCCACACAAGTTTTGGTGGGTGCAGAACCACCCTAATTTTCTTTTTTATTCATTTATATATGTGTTTGAGTATTGTACATAACTGGGGTAAAGGCACAGTGACCTTTAACCCCCACAATCTCCCACTTAAAGGACAATGTGCCTTTAAGGGAGAACAACCAGTGAGCATACTATCCAATGCCCATCAATACACGACAATACTCAAACTGCTGTAGACTCTTCGTTAGCATATCTGCAGGGTTATCATCTGTATGAACCTTGACAAGCTCTATGCGCTTGTCCTCAAGTACCTCCCTAATGAAATGGTACTTGACCTAAATGTGTTTGGTCTTTGCATGAAAGACCGGATTCTGTGCTAGCTGAATAGCACTCATGGAATCATTATGCAATGTCGGTACACCTGTATGAATCCCCATATCTCCCACTAGCCGATCAAGCCATATAGCCTCCTTGCAACCCTCTATGGCTGCAACATACTCAGCCTCTGTGGTAGACAAAGCAATGCACTTTTGTGCACGAGACATCCACAACACTGCACCACCTGCAAAGGTGGACACATAACTAGAAGTGAATCTCCTACTATCCACATGCCCTGCATAGTCTCAATCTGTGTACCCAAGTACACGCATGTCTCCTTTACCAAAGCAGATGCACATCTCCTTGGTACCCTTCATGTACCTCATGATGCACTTAACTGCCTCCCAATGCCTCTTTCCTGGATTAGCCATATACCGGCTAACAACTCCCACTGCAAATGCAATGTCTGGTCTAGTAGCTATCATAGCATACATAAGACTCCCAACTGTTGATGCATAAGGAACCTTAGCCATCATGGCCCTCTCCTCATCTAATTTGGGACTATCTATATGACTCAGTTTTACATATGGAGGCAATGGAGTACTCACTGCCTTCCCCCCCTCCATATTGAAATGCTGCAATACTTTTGTAACATACTCTTTTTGTGAAAGCCAAAGGAGTTTCCTACTCCAATCACGCGTGATGCGCATACCAAGAATATGACCTACAAATCCCAAATCCTTCATATCAAAGGCCTCATGCAACTTGGCCTTTAATGCATCTAGCTCATAAGTATTCTTGCTAGCCAATAGCATATCATCCACATATAGTGCCAAGATTATTAGGCTATTATCCTTAGCCCTTTAGAGGCAGTGATCAATTTCACTCCTTCTAAAACCCTGGGACCGAATGAAAGCATCAAACTTTTGATACCATTCTCTAGGCACTTGCTTAAGACCATAGAGACTCTTCTTCAGCTTGCAAACTAAATGCTCTTTGCCCTTTTCTTCAAAGCCTTCCGGCTGCACCATGTAAATTTCCTCATGCAAATCCCCATGCAAGAAAGCTGTCTTGACATCCATCTACATAAGCTCCATATCCTCTACTGCCACTAGTCCAAGCATGCATCTAAGTGTGGTCATCTTCACAACCGGAGAGAATATCTCATCAAAGTCCACATTCTTCTCTTGCTTGAACCCTTTAGCAACCAAACGGGCCTTGTACCTAGGCACATCATCACCTGTGACCTTCATTTTGTAGACCCATTTACATGGCAATGCTCTCTTTCCATGTGGCAAAGAAACCAAGTCCCAAGTCTTATTCTTCATAAGTGAACTCATCTCTGATTGCATAGCATACTCCCAATTACATTGATCCTTGCGCATCATAGCCTCTCTGTAGCGCCCCTGGAACAAACCTATCAGGCGGCCTAGACACTCTAGATGATCTTCTCAAGGGCATTTCAGCTTGCTATCCCACCTGCATATCAGCCACATTTGGCTCATCATTTCCACCAATAGATGATCCATCATCTACCCTTGATTGTATACCTGTGGAAGTACTTGGTGGTACCATTTCTTGCACATTTGGTGCATGGACAACTTGCTGTCTATCAACATATGCAGGTGGATTCACGTCCTGGAAAGTGATTCTCCTCATTTCCACATCCCTCATGGGTGCCTTATGCATCTTTTTCTCATTGAAGACTGCATCATGGCTGCGTATGATCTTCTTTGCTTCTGGATCCCAGAGACGATAGCCCATCTCTCCACTTTCACCAACTTTCACCATAACCCAGAAAGATGCATTTCCTAGACTTAGGATCTAGCTTCTTTCGAAGCTCTTTTGGCACATGTGCATATGCCTCACACCCAAATATACGCAAGTGAGAGTAAGAGGGCTTCTTGCCACTCCATGCCTCTTCAGGAATACCACCATCCAAACTCTTACTAGGTGATCTATTGATCACATGCACTGCAGTCTTCATGGCCTCAGCCCAAAAACCACCAGAAAGACTTGCATTGGAAAGCATGCATTGCAACCTTTCTTGAATGGTATGGTTCATCTTTTCTACAACTGGATTTTGCTCTGGAGTATGAGGGTATGTGAGCTCCCTCTTAATCCCATGTGTATCACAGAAATGCTATAAGTCATGAGAGAGATACTCTCCACCATTGTCAGTCCGTAGGCATTTAAGCGTTCTACCTGACTGATTCTCAACCAAGGCCAGCCATTTCTGAAATACCTGGAACTCATCAGTCTTCCGAGCTATAGCATAAGCCCACACTTTCCTAGTTGCATCATCAATGAATGTCACATAGTATTCAGCCCTGCCTAATGATCGTGTAGGCATGGGACCACATACGTCTGAATGCACCAAATCAAGCTTTTCAAACTCTTTCTTTCCCCTTCTTTTATGGGCTGATTTAGTCTGCTTCCCATAGAGACAGTGCTCACAAAATTCAAAATCAGAGAAACTCAAATGCGGTACATAACCCAAACGGCATAAGAGTTTCATTCCATTCTGGCTCATGTGCCCCAACCTGCAATGCCACAAAGAAGTGCTTGGCTGCTCGGTTATTGCAACAACATGATCAAATACCCCTGATACATGTAAGGGATACAAAGTCCCACACTTGGCACCCCTAGCCAAGAGCATAGAGCCCTTCAGAATTTTCCAACTCTGAAAGCCAAAAGTGGTGTGAAAACCAGCATCATCTAGCTGACCCATTGAAATAAGACTCTTGGTCAGCTTAGGCACATGTCTCACATGTTACAAAACAAATGCAGACCCATTTGCAAAAGAAAACTTTATGTCACCTGCTCCCACTATGTCACATGCATAGTCATTTCCAAGATGCACACAACCTGTCTATCCACTGTCATAAGTAGAGAACCATTCCCTATGGGGAGTAACATGGAATGAAGCACCAGAATCCAAAATCCAATCCTGGGAATATGCATCATCTGAAGTGGTAAGCAACTTTGCAGATAAACTAGACATGAAGAGAACGTCATTGTCACTATGATGTGTGATTGCATTGATCTCCTCGATCTTCACTTTTCCTTTGTCCTCCCTTGGACTCTCTTCCTTTTGATTTGCACCCCAATTTGCATTCTTTTTCTTATCCTTTTGCTCTCTTTTCAGCTTGTAGCAATCCTTTTTCATATGGCCCTTCTTGCCACAATGGTAACACTCAATGTTCTATGCCCTGGATTTGCTATGAGACTTCCCTCTTTCTTGGGACTTCCCCTTGAACTGTGATCTGCCCCTTTGCACATTTAAGGCTGCATCCTGCTTGTTGCCATCCATAGACTTCCGTCTAATCTCCTCGGCCAACAAGCTACCCACAACATCATCAAATTTCAATACTCCACTAGGTGCAGAGTTACTGACAACTGTATGGAAGGTATCCCATGAGGATGGCAATGAACATAAGAGAAATATTGCCTTAGTCTCCACATCAAAATTCATCTTCTGAGCCTGAAGCTGGTTGAAAATAATATTGAATTCATTCAAGTGAAAAGCAATGGAGACCCCTTCCTTCATCTGCAGCTCAAACAACCTCTTCATGAGGTAAACTTTATTAGAGACAGTTTCCTTCTCATAAGTGGCGCACAGTTTCTTCCACAAATCTTCCGTAGTCTGCTCATTTAATACTGTGAAACTAATAGTAGACTTTGCTAATGCATCTAACTCATTCCAATCATCCTCAGACATATTTGTAGGCTTAGCTTCAATCCCTGCCAAGGGTTTAATTTGCTTCTTTTGAATAAGCACATCCCTTATTTGTTCTTTCCACAAAGAAAAGTTTGTCCCATCAAACTTTTTAATGCTGAAAGCTCCTTTTCAGACATGGAAGAGGATGCCATGATGTAAATGAAACAAAATCCCAAATGCTAGTGCCTGCAAGAGAGAATCACACCAAATACCAGGTGCACCCAAATGTGTATGCCACAATAGAGTGAAATATCACCAAAACTCAAAGCTCAAAGCATCAAAAGATGCATCTGACTCATGTGCATATAGTATGCATCCATATGAGCAAATTTGGCCCAAAAGAAAATGCCAATAAGTGCCAAATGACTCAATCATAAACACCGTCCACTGGCATATGCATCAATAATATCTCATCCAAGAGAGCATAGCACTATCAGTGCATCACCTGCAATGTGTCAAAGCTGTCCCTCAGCATAAAATAGCATCCATGTGCAAAGCGTCCATAAAAAATAGCATCCTACAAGGCAATTTGGGCCTATCAGCGCATCTAATAAGGACCATAATGCATCCAAATGGCCTATAAATCATCCACTGCAACCCAATGCACACCACAAATGAGTGCACACTGCTCAAACTGCAACCAGAGTGATCTGCATAAGGTATGCTCAAGAAATCATAGTCCCACGGTAATGACCACTACTGAAAATAGAACCTGAGATGCCTCAAAACATGGGTGCCATTGCATAATCGGAATCAGCAAGAAAATCTGCAAATATCTCTCTTCTGCCAGAACTCCAAAATCCCAACCGATGAGTGAGAAATCAGAGTCAACACTTATCCACTACCATGTGGCATAAATCTAAGGTTTCAAAACCTTAGAATGAAAAATGCATAATAGAGAGACGAAATCGAATACACAGAGATCTATAACTCTGAAAATCCTCCACCGAATTGCGCAAGAACTGATAGGTAGGGGTTTTTGGGCATCCGGAACGCAATGGGATAGACGGTTTTGGAAACCGTGGTCTCAATCATTGGGTCCAACACACGGATTGAAAAACGTTTTTGGAAACAGAGCTGTTTGTAAACTCCATTGGAGTACGAATGATGAGCAACATAGAAGTTTTAGGACCTCTTGAGTCCACCGGAACTGACAGATCTGCAAATGGTTGCTCCAAACTTGAGTTCCAATACCCAGGCAAAAAACGCAGAAACTGACACAGTGAGTCAAAAATCCAATGAAATGATCCCAGATTCAAGAATAAAGGTTTTTCCAAGCTCCTAAAGTGAAGTGGACACCAAAATCAAGCAATAGTTGCCTCTACAAGTCAATACGGAGTCTCTGTCATCGAACAGAACAGGAAAAAGCTCAAAAAAATGACTTTTTCTTTGAAAACACTGAACATGATCTCAAAACCACTTCGCAAAACCAAAGTAACTTTTCCAAAAGGTTCCTCCAAGGTCTCTGCACACTTGGATGCAACTAAAGTTGCCCACAAAGCTTCCCACAGAGCTTCTCCTTCCTCCCACAGAGCTACTGAGCTTCCAAGCATTCATGCACACTCAACTAGATCACCCGGGCTCTGATACCAGTTGAGAGTGCTCTCAACGGAAGCAAGAACAGATTAAGGAGAGAGAGAGACAGAGAGCCACACAAGTTTTGGTGGGTGTAGAACCACCCTAATCTTCTTTTTCATTCATTTATATATGTGTTTGAGTATTGTACATAACTGGGGTAAAGGCACAGTGACCTTTAACCCCCACAGTAATTACATTTATAGGTTGTGATATTACACTTGCCGGGACCCAGACTTTGATGGTCCACTCCAATGATGTTGATTGGGATGTCAGGCTTAACCTCTGATTATTTTAGGACCTTATTTTTCATGGGACAATCCATACAGGCATGTCCTATGCCACAATCTCTGTGGAGTGGTTGGGAAGTAGCAGGGCTATCACGATGAGGGCACTTTGCGAGCCGGTGATTTTCTCCACAATCGTAGCACTTGATTGGTACTCGATATGTGTTGGGACATACTTGATTTGCATAAACTGGTATTAGACCCTCTACACCTTCTACATAGTACACTGGGTACTCTATTTCATACTCAAATTATGAGTCTACTTCCTCGGCTTGTAATTGATGTATTGGAACTATCGGAGGAGCTGGATTTGGTGCTCTTGGATATGGTTGTGGATTTGGATTCCTGAGTAGTTGTGGGACTTGTGTCCAAACGGGAATAGGATTTAGCCTCAGAGCTGGGGGCACTTGTGCAAGTGCCGGTTGCCTATACACTGACATAGGTTGCACTTGGTATTGTTGAGGTTGAGGTGGTTTGTTGCGCATGTTGAAGATGCAACTATTTTCATCATGGCCACCGATGACACAGATATGACACCACAACCTTGGTGGTGGATTGCTTGTGCAGTGATCCTGGCTCTTAGGACCGAGCACTCATTTGCTGTATGATTGGCCATGCAATGTGTACACCAAACCTTTTCTTGCTGTGGATATGTCTGAGTTGGCGGGGCTGAGACAAGTGAAGTTTTTGTTCCATGGCTTGCATCATGTCTTCTTTTAGCTTCATGGTCATGGCCCTAGGTGATCTTCATTTGATGTTTCGGTGGTGGACTTGGATTTGCCCTTTTTTGAGCACTTATCTCGTGCACTAGATCTGTCATCATCACTGCTACTGTCAGAGTCGATCACGCCATCCTTGATGTCAATGGCTGCCGCATGAGTAGCATTGAACGTTTCATGGCTGCTAATCTTTTTCATATCCTTTTGGAATTTCTTTCTTAGTCCTGCAATGAACCAAGCCGTGAGGTACTTAACAGTAGGGCGTGGGTCACATTTGGCAATTAATCTTTTCATCTTACCCAAGTATGTGCGTACACCTTCTCAACAACCTTGTTCCATCTTGCTTAGTTGAAGAGTGGGATCATCTTGTAGCCTCTCCATTTGAAAGCATCTTTTAAATTCTCCTTGAAGCAGGTCCCATGTGGCTCGTTCTTCCATTAGAAGTTCTAGGTGCCATTTAGACACTTCATCAGTTAAGGCCTTGGGAAACCAAGCCACCTTGGTTTCATGGGATTGATCTCCATCTGCTCAGGATGCGCCATCAAAATGCTAGAGGTATTCCCCTACCATTACATTTGGAAAGTTCTAGTTTTCCCAAGGGGTGCTTGCCTTGATTGTTATTATTTCTTCGATTAAAGAAATTGTCAGTCTTTGCATTGAGGTTGATATCCCCATCATCATTCGCGATGGCGTCCAGACATGTTGTGGTGTGGAGGAGAGTTAAAAGGATTTCTTGAATTTCAGGGGGGATTCGGGGTAGAGGATTGTCAGAGGCGGTGGTTGTAGTGGAGTTATATGCAGATTTGGTGAGTGTTGGAGTCGGAGGCATTGGTTGGAGCATAGCTGCATGTAGATTGGGCGAGAGTTGCAAAGGGTGCCTCTACCGTGCAAGTGTGGGTGTTAATGTAGTTTTGTTTGGAGGGTTAGAGTGGTGTTAGTTTTGTAGGGACCATCATGTTAATAATGTGCCTAAGATTGTCTCACGTGTGTAGGGAAATGTGCCGGTGTAGACGAATCGTCAATCGGAGGTCATGGCGAAAAGATACGAGCGAATTAGTACGAAACGAGGCCCAGATAGGGGTGCGAATGAGCGGGTGCTAGGGATGCCAAAATGGTGTGCAATGGGCTAGAAAAATGCCCCATAGTGTGGTGTTTTCGTGTGTAATTTTTTTTCAAACAGGGTCTAGTTTGGGTCCCAAATGGATGAGTTACTAGGGGTTAAAGAAGGGGAAAATGGACCTTTTTGGGGTAGGGGGGCCTTGGTCTTAAGGTTGGTGTGAATGGACTTTAAGTCCAACCGAGGGGTTTGAACTATGTTTAATTCCAGTTAGTCTAACTAACCTATTACCCTTACTGTGAGTTACTCTAACCTAGCTTAATCTGACCTAACCTTACTGTGGATCAAACTGATGACAATTAGATAAACTAATCATAGTTAGTTGACCTAACCTAATTGTCCAGTTAGTCTAACTAACTAGAAGTTAGACTAACCTAACTAAGACTAACTAGCCTATAGTTAAACTAACTAGACTGGTACATCTAATCTAACCTAAGTTAGAGCTAACCTAACCTAGGTGTAAATTAACCTAGCTAGGATTAGTCCTAGGGTCACGTTAGGTTAGAATAGGTTTTTTTTAAATTAAAAATAATAATTAATTTAATTTAGAAAAAATTGGGGGGGGGCATCACACGGTGGCGGCTTAGAGGGGGGGTCAATCGCAGGCAGGGGGTTTGAGTTAGAGTCGAGGGGGGGGGGGGGGCTTGGAGGTGTTGTAGAGGGAGGGAGGCGTGTGGGAGGTTGTGGTGAGGGGAGGGGGGAGGAGGCGAAGGTGGAGGCGAGGCAGGCGTGCATCGGGAGGAGCGAAGGCAAGGCGGGCATTGCTTGGCAGGGAGGGCGCTTCTAGCGCATCACCATGGGCTGCGTCGCTCTGTGCAGGCACTACATGCGGGCGCCGCTGTGGGCGCCTTGGCCCTAAGCAGTAAGGGCTTAAGCCCTTACTAATAGGTAAGGGCTAAAGCCCTTTACGTAATTGTAGGGTGAGGAGTGGCCGGCAAGGGGGGGTAGAGAGAGAGAGAGTGAGAGAGAGAGAGAGAGAGAGAGGGGGGGGCGAGGGAAAGAGAGAGAAGGGGGGAAAAGAGA
>NC_141616.1:13862528-13991997 GCF_047967505.1 Dipteris shenzhenensis
TCCACCACTCCCTCACCCCCTTCACCACCCCCTATCCGCCCCCCTTACCCCCATCCCCCCCCCCTTGATTCCACACCCCTCTCTCTCTCTCTCTCTCTCTCTCTCTCTCTCTCGCTCTTTCCCCCCCTTTCTCTCTCTCTCTCTCTCTCTCTCTCTCTCTCTCTCTCTTTCCCCCCCTTCTCTCTCTCTCTCTCTCTCTCTCTCTCTCTCTCTCTCTTTCCCCCCTTCTCTCTCTCTCTCTCTCTCTCTCTCTCTCTCTCTCTTTCCCCCCTCTCTCTCTCTCTCTCTCTCTCTTCCCCCCCCCCTCTCTCTCTCTCTCTCTCTCTCTCTCTCTCTCTCTCTCTCTCTCTCTCTCTCCCCCTCCCTCTTCTCTTTCTCTCTCTATCCCTCTCTCTCTCTACCCTCCGCTCGCTCTCCTCTACCTACTTTAAGGGCCTAAGACCCTTTCTACCTCTCAAGGTCTCTTAAGCCCTCGGCTTGCGCCCGGAGGCCCATAGCTTGCGCAGTGCCCACCTGCGGCGGTGCTCAGACCTGCCCAAGGTGGCACAGTGCTCGCCCCGCCAGTGGCGGCGCTCGCCTGCCCCGCTTCCACCTGCCCACTCCACTTCCATACAACCACCTTCCCGTCACCGTAGCGCCTTGCCTCACCACCTGCCTTGCCTCACTGCTCACGTCCTCCCCTTTCCCCTCACGAGCCCCCCTCCCCTCCCCTCCACTCCACACCTCCCTCTCCACTCCCCTTCGTTTGACTCCCCCTCCCGTCGGCCAGAGCGCGACCCCCCACCCCCTCTGAATTTTTTTTAATTTAAAAAACACACTAACCTAATCCTAAATCTAACCCTAGTTAGTTTAACTTAGGTTAGGTTTAACCTAGGTTAGTTACTAACAGCTGGGTTAGCTTAACTAACCTTCACTTAGTGCCTAATTGTAGTTAGTGAAAGTAGTTAGGTTAGTTAACTAACTACCCAGTTATAGTAACTGAGGAGGTTATAGGCTAGTTAAACTAATTGGAATTAGCTTGGTTCAAACCCCTTAGTTGGACTTAAAGTCCATTCACACCAACCTTAAGACCAAGATCCCCCCCAAAAGGCCAATTTTACCCCTACTTTAACACTTCGTATCGTGCCCATTTGGGACCCAAACTAGACCCCGTTTGAACCAAAATTTCACACACAAAAACACCACGCTAAGGGGCATTTTTCCAACCCATTGCACACCATTTTGGCATACCTAGCAGTTGCTCATTTGCACCCCCGTGCGGGCCTCGTTTTGCACAAATTCATTTGTATCTTTATGCCGTGACCTCCGATTGACGATCCGTCTGCACCTGCACATTTTCCTAAACACGTAGGACAATCTTAGGCACATTATTAACATGATGGTCCCTATAAACTAACACAAATCTAGCCCTCAAACAAAACTACATCAACACCCGCACTTGCGGCAAAGACACCCTTTGCAAATCTCGGCCAATTTGCATGCAGCTACATTCCGGCCAACACCTTTGACTCCAACGCTTTCCAAACCTGCATACAACTCCACTATAACCACCACCCCTGACAATCCTCTACCCCGAATCTCCCCCTGAAAATCAAGCAATTCCTTTAACTGCTCCATGCCACAATATGGCTAAATGCCGTCACGATGACAATGATGGGGATATCAACCTTGACATAGAGACTGACAATATCTTTAATCAAAGAAATAATAACAATCAAGGCAGGCGCCCCTTGGGAAAACTAGAACTTCCCAAATACAATGGTAGGGGAGATCTAACGCGATTCCTCCAGCATTTTGATGTCGCATGCCGAGCAGGTGATCAATCCCATGAAGCCAAGGTGGCTTGGTTTTCCATGGTCTTAACTGATGAAGCCTCTGAATGGTACCTAGACCTTCTAGTGGAGCAGTGAGCCACATGGGACCTACTTCAAATAGAATTTAAAAGATGCTTTCAAACGGAGAGGCTACAAGATGATCTCACTCTCCAACTAAGTAAGATCGAACAAGGCCATCGAGAAGATGTACGCACATACTGGAGTAAGATGAAAAGATCAATTGCCAAATGTGACCCATGCCCTAATGCAAAGTACCTCATGGCCTAGTTCATTGCAGGACTAAGAAAGAAAATCCGAAAGGATATGAAAAAGATTAGCAGCTATGAAACGTTCATTGCTGCTCATGCGGCTGCTCATGCGGTAGCCATTGACATCAAGGATTGGCCTGATCGACTTCGACACTAGCAGTGATGATGATGGCAGATCTAGTGATATTGTACTCGAGCCTTTGTTCCAACAATAGACTCCACAACATAATGTACCGCCACATCAACTTGAAGGAGCTGCACTCTCAAGCATCCTAAGTTGCCCTGTGTCAATTTCCATCAGAATCCTCCTACGAAATTGTCCCAAACTCTAGGAGAGTTTGAAAGGATGGATTGAACTCGCAAATCCCTCTCCACTTATGAACGACATCAAAGATATCCCTGTGCGAATGAGTGAGAGAGATGACATACACTACATTTATGTGCCTTTGATCCACAAGGCATATAATGAAGTCCAAGCCATAGTGGATGGTGGAGCAGGTGTCAATGTCCTATCAAAGGAGCTCTACGAAGAATGGGGTCTCCCACCAATGCAAAAGGCTAATTTCAACATACGCCTTGCCGATGATTCACGAGCTAAAACCTTGGGAATAGTAAATGGCGTGTCCACAAAGGTTGTAGGAGTCCATTTTTCCCTTCAATTCACAATCTTGGATCTCCCCAAAAAATCCTATCAAATCTTACTAGGACGTCCTTGGTTATGGGAAGCATCAATCCTCCATGACTAGGGAACTAATAGATTGACAATCCAGAATATTATTGAAAAAGCAATGGCCAAGCAATCCAACAGTAGGTTTAGTTGGTGATGTGATTTCTTGGAAGAGTCTACATGGCCCCAAGAAGTCACAAAGAAGTGCCAAATCATTTCAAAGTAGTCTCACAGTACTCAAAACTCAGGGGGTTCACCTCCAAAATTTTTAGTGTACCACATGCATTCAAAAGAAGGGGTATTTCCCAAGAAAGAGACTTCTATTAATCCCACTTTTGATAAAAATTTAACACGTTTACAATAAAAGCACGGGTTTTGAAATTCAACTTTAGGGAAAATTCCATTAGTTCATAAGTAAAGAAGGGTGGTTTTATTGGGGGGAAAATTTTAGTTGAGGGGTTTTTTAAATACCCCTTGAACGCATGTGACACCTAGGATTTCTTAGTAGTGCACCCCCCCAAAGTCAAAAGCACCCAAAATTGATAGCGTTATCACATGTGCTCTTCATTATGTCCCCTAGCAACCACAAATAATTAGCAACTCAGTCAAAAATCACCTCAATCCAAAGTAATCAAAAACTAGATTACCTTTGTGTGGTTTGATTTCTTGGGGTAGTCGCCGTGGCCCCAAGAAATCACAATGAAGAGTCAAACCAATTGAAAAGCACATAGAATCTCTTGGGGGACTCATCACGGCCCCATGAAACCATGAAGAAATCTCCAAGTACTCAAAAGGAACATCCTCTTATGCCTTTTTTCTTCTTGAGGGACTCATCATGGCCCCAAGCAATAACAAACCAATGAGAAAGCAAGTAGCAAGTGGTTCATTGAGTGGGTTAATTGCTTGGGGGCTTGATAATCCCTCCCAGCACTCAAAATTAGACAAAAGGCATGAAAAATTGGTATCTTTATTGCTTGGAGGACCCAACATGGCCCCAAGCAACCATAAAGTAGTCTAAAAGTAGGCTAGCATCACAAAAGTCACCATGGATTCCTAGGGAGACAATGAATGTTATGTTGTGTCTACCGAAAGTACCTGATAGCAATCCCATGAATGCTACAAAGTAGTGAGTGTATCAAATGGAACCTCCTGGGGAAGGTGGATCGGATGCTTCATGTAGCTTTTTTTGCCTATCCTCTTGTCATGGACATCTTTCTTAGTGGGGAACACCCGTGTTTCCCAAGTTCAAAATGCAAACAAAATATCTTGAAATTCTTCTACATCATTCTTGCTATCTTTGGCAAGGATAGTGACAACATTCCCTGATCGTCGATGAACAAACAAGATTTTGCAGAGTGAAAGTATTCCCAAAAGCTTTGAAGCTTTTGTAGAGTGAAAATTCCTTCTATGTATACCCAAAAGCTTTGAAGCTTTTGTAATGTTGAACTCCTAGTTTTCTTGTGAATCAAAATTCATCACCATCATCATGATAGAACTTTTAAAGAAATATTCATCATGGGTTCATGGTTTCTTGACAATGGTTAAGGTATTGCGGAAGGTGAATACAATTACTCCCTGCACACTTACAATTGCAGATGGTGAATACAATTACTCCATGTAACAAACAAACTTCATCATTGGCATTGTATGTATGCTTGTAATTGGGATGAAAATAGATTTTTCCAAAGATATCATTTTTTACTGTCCATTTCACTTGTATGTTTCTGAAATAACAGCACAACCTCATTTGCTATCTTTTGCTCTTATCCATGTTGACTATGGCATTAGCTTGATTTGTCATAGCTTGCTTCATCTTGGCTTTATGTCGATGCTTTCTTTCTTTGTAGCCTCGTACTATTTGCCATCATTTACCTCTTGTTTTAGATGGGTCAGTTGGTGTGAGTCTCCCTACATTGACATCATCTAGTGCCAAAGACAAATACGTTAGATGCACCTACAAAAAAGAAACACAAAACATAACTATCTAGATTCATACATGCCACCTTGTAGCACTTGTCATTTCAAAAGATTTCTCAAGAAAAGAAAGCCAAAGTATTTCTTATGGTAGAAGCATGTACCATTCCACCAACAAAGAAAGAGCTACACAAACACTAAGCTTTCAGGATAAGATAGTGTAGAGAGATAGAGAGAGAGAGAGAGAGAGAGAGAGAGAGAGAGAGAGGGGGGGGGAGACATAGTTGCAAGCAAGGAAGAGAAGCATATTGCAGGTGACAAGATATGAAGGTTACAGGTGAGGAGAGACAAGCATGCTGGTAGTGGAGACACAGAGGTTGCGAGTGAGCCTAGCTAAAGCATCCAAAGAGAGTGGCCAAGGGAGATGAGGCAACTACAACTTACAAGGTCGTTATACTAGACGTGGAATGTGGGATGTTGCACATCCTTTATTTTATCTCAATTGATCACTTGCAAGTTTACATTTAAAAAGGTCTTCTATAAGCACTCAAAAAGCATTGTCCGTGGACACTGCTTTTTAGTCCATCCTATTGTGCCCCAATATGGCCCTTGCCCCTAAAGGAGACCCCTAAAGGGCAATAATATCACTTAACCGGTGTCTAACTTGAAATGATGCATTAAACTATTACAAAATAGAGCACATGAAGCAAAATTATGTATTAAACTATTGCAAAACATAGCACATAATGCAAAATATATTGCTTTGGCCCATGCAAAATACAACACATGATGTGAAATATATGTGAAGTATACATACATCTGGCTTGAGTGTAGAAATGTGTGTACAATTAAGACTTCTGAGCTAATCCTTCACACAACTATTTCAAATCTCCTTTAAGATTTGGATATGGGATCTGTCTAAAATTTGTTTCAATGTCTAGACAAGATGTTACTTTCCTTTAAGGGATAAGTATTTTTGTATAAAGAATACTATTACACATATCCAACCATTGAAGGAGAATAGGATCTATATGTGGACATCAAAAGGACTTTTATACATGGGTAACTCATGAACCTTCTAGTTGTAGCTGCTATGTCTATTGTTTATTTCTAATCTAATAATAGGGATCATTTTAGGACAATCCACTACTACACACGGGCCTTATTCTGACAGTTAAGCACCAACGTTTAGCGCACACGGGGCGCTAATCGTTGACATGCAAAGCAAGCTTAAAAAGTGTTGCTATATAGCGACACTTTTATAAACATCGCTATATAGCTCGACACTTTTATAAACGTTGCTATATAACGACACTTTTATAAAAGTGCTGCTATATAGCGACACTTGCTAGAATTGTATAAGGTCATTATATAGCGACATTTTTAAGAGAGTGTTTTTCCCCATACCACCCTTTAAAGATAGTTTTACCCAATGACAAAAAAAATTTCTTCGCATACATTTTTGATGCTTTGAAAGAATAAAAGTACAAGAGCATGTACATCAAGTTTGAAGCTCATATATTCATGTCCATGTTTGAGACTTGGCTTCAATTGAGCCAAGTCTAGTGCGCCAAACAAGTCTATCTCCAATTCTATACTGAGTTTGATCTCCTATATCATCATCATACTCTGGCATCGTACGTTCACCATAGACTTGATCATCTTCTTCAATAAAGTTGGGTGATTCTTGATGATCGTCATCTTCGTCCTCAATATCGTGATCTCCATCTTCCTCCCATATGATGTCATTATGCACATCTTCCTCTTGGCTCATATTGTGATCTTCATCTTCTCCTCTAAATCCATCTAGATCAATTGGATCTGGCATTGGTAGTGGCATCTCCATATCCACATCTCTATCTTCAAAAATTTGCTTACTTCATGGTGCAACTTGGATCACTTACCACCATCTTGGATCAAAACAATCCGAATGAAAAACCACCTGTATTGAAGATGAGTGCCAAATGCCATAAGTACATGTATCAATTGATATTTAAAAATGAAAGATTCAATTAATTAAATCATTAGTATGCACCTGCTCACAATGCTCTCGGGAAGAACAAAGACCATCATAAATAGTTCTAAATCATTTTACATCAAAAATGAAAATACTAAATTGTTTGAAATCAATTTCATAGATTTTGTGTATGGTCCCACAATAATCCAACTGCAAGGAGAGAAGATTGGTATCCGAAGCACTTGCTCAGCTATCTTGTGTGAAGTTAGCCACATGACTCCACAATCATACGTGACTCTCTTTGAATCAATGTGTTCCACACAAAAATGTCATTGGTATGTCTAGGAGCTTTGGAAATATCAAAGACCCGCAAACTTGTCCATAAGATCTGTAACTCCTCTATCAAAGGTACCATGTACACGGCCTCAAACTCGGACATCACGTGTATTGCCCCTAAAAATAGAATCCATCATGTCCACCATACCCTCGTCATCATTTGACACATTCGGGAGACTATACTCCTCAAAGTGTGAAGGTATACACACACCACCCTCCTCATCTTGTCTCAAGGTTTTGTGAAAATATAAGATCTTGTCTCAAGATTTCGTGTCATGTACGCAAGCAATATTAATCACGAACTCAAATAGCATTGACTTTTCAATGATCCATCACCACATGCACCACCATTGGTGGGTACTGGTTTGGGCTCCTCCCCATACATCCTCAAGTGGTGCATGACAATACGGTGTTGATGTCATACTTCTCACTTGCAATGAGTGCAATGACAATACAACCTCTCCGTAAGCCACTCTTCGCTCCCGAGCATTAGTGCATCATTTGACAAGCTTCCACTCCCTTCCATCTACACACCTCCAAAATCACAACACAAAATGCAAGGAAATCCATTAAGATCCAAAAAATAGCCACCCATGAGCTCCTTCCCTCTCTTCTTAGATCAAGTGCCCTGAACCTTCGCTATATAGTGACGCTTTGCCCTATTTTGTGTGAAGTTAGCAATGACTCCACAATCATATGTGACTCTCTTTCAATCGATGTGTTCCACACAAAAATGTCATTGGTATGTCTAGGAGCTCTTGAAATATATCAGACCCGTACTCCTGTCCATAAGATTTGTAACTCCTCTATCAAAGGTACCATGTACATGGCCTCAGACTGGGACATCACGTGCATTGCCCCTAAAAATAGAATCCATCATGTCCACCATACCCTCCTTATCATCTGGCACATCTGGGAGACTATAATCCTTCTCAAAGTGTGAAGGTATATGGATCCACCCTCCTCATCCTGTCTCAATTCTTTTCTCCTCTCTTTTCTTCTTTTCCCCTCTTCTTTTTCCTTCTCTTATGCTTATGTTCTTTTTCCCTCTTCTTTTCCCCTCTCTTTTTTCAATCTTTTTCCCCCTCTTCCTTCCTCTTCCTTCTCTTCTTTTCCCTTATCTTATATCCTCTCTTTCTCTTCTTTTCATAAGCATATGCATTTGCCTATGCTTATGCTCATATGCTCATATGTTTTTCCCCTCTCTTTTTTCCTTCTCTTTTCCCCTCTTCCTTTCTCTTCTTTCTCTTCTTTTCCCCTCTCTTATTTCCTCTCTTTCATCCTCTCTTCTATTCTTTTCATAAGAATATGCATTTGCCTATGCTTATGCTTATTCATGAGCATATGCTCATATGCTTTTCCCCTCTCTTTTTTCCTTCTCTTTTCCCCTCTTCCTTTCTCTTCTTTCTCTTCTTTTTCCCTCTCTTATTTCCTCTCTTTCAGTTTCTTTTCTCTTCTTTTCATAAGCATATGCTTTCTCTCTTTTTCTCTTTTCTCCCCTCTTTTCTTCTTTTCATCTCTCTTTCGAAAGGGTAATTTTGTAACAAACAATGTTGTATATCTTCGACATGTATATGCTTTTGTTGCTTGGCTCATTTGAGCGATTTTATATCACCCTTTTCACAAAGGAAATTTTGTAACAAAAATCATTCTTTTGTAATTACTTTTTCAAAAACATTAGTGGGGCAAAACAGGGCTTGTTGTGACCCTGTTTAGCCCCACTAATGTTTTTTTCAAGCTTCTGTTAATCGTTGCTATATAGCAACGTTTACCAGTGTCGCTATATAGCGATGTTTACTAGTGTTGCTATATAGTGATGCTTATATAGCAACCGTTCTTTTTCGATGCTTATAGCGACGTAAATATCGACCTTTGCACCCGTCAAAAAAAACTTTTGTGTAAAAAAGGTCGATATTTCCATCAGAAAAGGGCCTGTGCCTTGTAGTGATCACATTGATCGGTGTTTGACCTAAATGAGCTTAACAAAATATTGCTATTTCAACCACCGGGGTGATTTAGGACTCCAAGTTAGCTCAGCGCTTTAATTAGACTAAGCTGTATTACTTTTATCAATATGAATTTCTTTTCCCACAAAAAAAAAGGTGGAATTTCAACAATTAAAGTACAAAATATAAATTTCAACCACTGGGCTAGTTTAGAACAGTCGCATGAGCTTATTGCAATCACGTTTATTGACATATATTGTGTCAAGCATTTGTATGATATGCTTGTCAAACTCCTTGCATCCCATCCATTTTTTCTAGAGGTTCCTTTTATTTGGAATACATGCATATGCATCCACTACTTGTTGTTTCTCCACAAGGATTCTTCTTTCTTCATGTTGTTTCTCCCTCTGCAAATGTTGCAAGCATGCCTTCCATTGTCATCTCGATACTATGTCATTTTTTTTCTTGCCCTGCAATTTGCTTCTTGTGCCTTGACTAAGCTTTTTTAGCTATCTTATCTCGTAGCATATGTTTCATTCTCTTGCAAGCCATGTCGAGCTGCATCTTGCCATGATGATCAGTGAACCATGAAAACAAAGACCACCTAACTTGTGAAGGAAGGAAGAAAAGGAAGACAATGAGTCCATCTTACCCAAATAAATGAGGGATATAGTACCAAATGAAGGTTTGTGTTGAAGGAGGTACATGACACTATAGTAGCTTGTAGAGATGCAACTTTTTATGTAATGTATTCAAGACTTGTCACATAGGGAGGCATGAAAACTCAGAAGACCATGAAATTTTAGGTACCATGGTTGAGCCATGGATTTCCCCTCTAGTGATATATTTCAGCAAATTGGATATACTAGTTTCACCAAAGCAATGCAATGGTGCCAAATAGGCCAAAGGGCATGCTAGCATGTTTGATGTTGTGGATTATGAAATGCAATGATGTTTAACATGATTAAGGCCTTATAGAAAGGAAGTTCATGGAAAAAGAAGCAATGCAAAGTAGTTTTGGATTTAACCAAAGCTCTCTACACATGCATGAGTGGAATATTCTCTAGTTCATCCATTCTAGGGTGAATCAAGACACCAATATGGCCAAAGTCAAATGTTTTAACAACACCATGCACTAGTCCAATCTTTGTGGATCCATTTCTTCAATCCTTTTTAGTTTTCAACAAATTAAGAAAAAATTTTGAAGCGTGTCTTTGAATGGGTGTGTGTAATTTCAACACAAGATTGGAGGCCCCTTAAACCATACCAATTGTTCTCACGATTAGGTATGTCTTTTGGTTGAGGGGAATCTCAAGTAGTCCCCTTTTGAATGATTACACAGTTGCATGTATGTTTAGAACAAATAAGTTGATGTTTTTTAATAAATTAATGCATCCTACACTCTTTTGGATACATGTGCACATGCAACATAGCACTTGTAATGATTGAATAACCTCATTCAAATATTAATTCCATAAAATTTTGGCCTCATATTCAATTTTCAAACATGTACTATTGCATTGGAGACCAAGTTTGTCAATTTTTGTTGGTGGGCAATGCATAAGTTATGGGTATGGTAAGTTACCTATATGCAATACATGCCATGATTCCCACAAAAAATGGCTATATTGAGCTTGCATTAACCCTACTGCATAGAGTAAATGTGTACAAAGATGCTTAACCAATCATAAACACTTAAGAAAGTATGTGTGTGTGTGTGTGTGTAAATCATAAGTGGGGAGTGAGGGCGGGGGTGTGGGGACATATACAAGTAATGTTGAATTTTTGTGAAAAAATCCCACATGAATGCATAACACTTAGCTTTAGCAGTGCACCCAGGACCCTAGCAATACTGCATCCTGGACCCTTAGTTAGCTGTTTCCCATTGGATACTAGCAATTAGGGTAATGGATCCTCCCTCCTTATTATAGGAGGACACCCCCCCTATCCCTGACCCTTGAGGTGGCAATGCTATGGATATGCCTACACCCCCACCCCACTAGCTGTAGAGCCCTTCCGATGCTTCACTCCCCATCAGAGATACTCTAGATCCTCCAAGGGACAGGACCAGTGATGGTGCTCATTCTAATTTTCAAACTCTTGAGTCCTCTTGGGTGTAGACCCCTGCAGGCTCTTTTTTCTCTTCATTCCACCTCCATTGATAGAGGCACTCTATCACCCTCACCGTCCTCAAGTGCAGGCATTCTTTGGACTCCTCATCCAGGCTTCATTCACAGGAACTCATTCTCTATACTAGAAGATTTCGAGAACATACAGGAGGAGGAGTTTGTTCCCTCCACCTTTGGGAATCTTGTTCTGGGAATCTCTATTGATAGGGCATCCCCCTTTGCAGGTGTAGGAGTTCCTTTTTCAGTGGATTTTCCTCCCCTCATCAGAAGGGATACTACGCAAGAGAGGTTTATTTCAGCTACCAAGTCAGGTTAGGTATTTCATTTAACTTCCTTGTGTCGATTAGGATCATTAGCTAGGACATACAGGGCCTAGGTGGCATGCCACATCGTCATCATAGTAGGTGGCTGATTCACAATCAGCTACATCTAGGTGTTACTGGGGGCCCTATTGATATGATTTTTGTTTAGTAGCACAAACTGGATGCTAGAGATTGTGGCAAGTCAAACAACCTCCTTTCAGGCCATAACTTTTGGTCACCTGCCTTGGGAAGTAGAGGAGGTACATGCATTTCAGTTTCATAGTATTTTCTACTCTTGGTTGTTGGACATAGAGTGATTATTTCCTTTAGAGCTAAGTGGATTATTGTCTTGATTGGGGGATGGAAGGTTTTCTTTCTAAACCTTTATGCTAGTACTAATGATATTTGAGCCTCACTTGAGGGGACTCTTTGCTAGCATTAGGATTCCAAATGCCTTTTATGTAGACTCATAGGATCTAGATTTGCGGATATGGATGTCACATGTGAAGGGTGGAGTGCCATCTCCTTCATCTATGGCTGCAGCCCTGAGTAGTGTTAGCGACTTTAATCATTTGGTCACGAGTACTAGGAGACGGGAGATTGGTGTTTGCCAGAACTTAGCCCTAGAGAGGGAAGTAGAGAGCAAAGTATGCCTTTCATGCCTAGGAGTCATTCTAGACTCAGATGGAGGGTAGAGTTAATATCAGACAGATCCAGATGCCATATTGTGCATAGCTTCAGGCCTCCCTTCTCACAACAAATCTCAATACTCAAACTAGAGATGATGCTAGACATATTATTTAGGTAGACTATTCCTATGTTGATGAAATTGGTGTTTGCCAGAACTTGGTAGCCCTGGAGAGGGAAGTAGAGAGTAGGGTATGCCTTTCATGCCTAGGAGTCATTCTAGACTCAGACAGAGGGTAGAGTTAATATCAGATAGATCCAGATGTCATATTATGCATAGCTTTAGGCCTCCCTTCTCACAACAGATCTCGATACTTAAACTAGAGATGATGCTAGACATATTATTTAGGTAGTGCAATAACGTGCAGAATATAAACTCTTAAAATCACTATTCATCAAAGCCTTTTTCATCTCCTTGGCTCTCATGTTGTCTCTAGCTTATGTCGCTCAACATCTTCTCCTTGGCATCATCCCCTTCTAGGTCATGCTTCCCCCTTATATGGGTTCCTGACCTCGGCCATGATCAATTGTCCTCCTACATTGTTGTGTGCCACTTCTTACACATCTTCTTGTATGCACCACTCCTTCCATGCTTTGCTTCATGTGCCACTTGCTCGCCAACCATGTTCTTTTTCCACATGTGAGTTTCTTGTATGTGGGTGTTGAGGATTAATAGGGAACCACTATGGCTATTTTGAGTCAATAATTCAACCACCATATTGTCAATGATCAACCGTGACTGCATATTGTTCACAACAACACAAAGCAACTATAGACGCACTTGGTAGATGCGCAAAATAGTAGGCACATCTATAGGCGTTGCTTTAGTAGAGGAATTACGGGCGCGTCTAAAAGCGCATCTAACAACTCATCTATTTGCGCGTGTATTAACACGTCTATTTGCGCGTTGAAATTGAGAAAATACGGGCCCGTCTAACATCGGATTTATCAGCACGTCTATTTGTGCATATATTAGCGCGTTTATTTGCGCATTTACACTGGGAAACCTAATTCAAACACAAATACAATCGTGTTATTTTTCTTGCATCAAATATTTAAAAGCGAGTATTTTTGTATGTGTGCACAGTACCTGTTCACATTGTTGCGGTAGTACTAGTGTGTCCTTCCTACTTTGCCAAAACTTTGTGGAGTCAATAGTTACAAAGCCACTTGCATGGCATTTGATTGTTGCATTAGGGCCTCTTTCCACCACGTCCTTAAACCACTTTATATCCAAAACATACACAAAGAAGCATCGAAAGTCAAGCTTAATAATATCTTGGATTATGCCACGATAATCATCCATGGCTCCATTGGCTCCCTCAAAGCTAGCAATGACGCTGCAATCTTGTGTGTTTCTCTTATCATCAATCCGTTGTGTTCGAAAATGCTTGCCCTCACACCATATAGCATTGAACATAGTGCACTACACCAAGAAAAAATCAGTTAAATAAGCAATCTAAATTATTGAAAGCTCCTAACTTATGCATAACATTCTATATACCGACCTTGCTCATGCATCCCCTAGCATACTCCCATTGTTGCATTTTGATATGCATCCCCTCATCTTTCTCTGCTTTCTCCATTTCATCAAGTAGCCAATCCACATGAATATCCTTTGGAAGTGCTCTTAGATACTGAGGGTATGGCACACGAGATCCATGGTGTGTACGAAAGAGGGCCCTTTCTTCTTGTCTTCTTGCCTTTGCATCCTCGTATCTTGTCACCCATCTTTTCATCACATCACTATTAAGCACGCAAAAGAGGTTGATACTATTATGCAACTCCGTGTCTATTACTTTGTTGCATCCTTTCCCTTGAGGCACAATAGAGGCACAATAGAGGTCATCCTTAGGTCTTTATCATCTCTCCATAGTCGTGGGGGAGAGCTATCCACATCAACAAGAAACTCAGAAATATATACAAGTGACTCTTGTACCAACCAACCCTTGGCCATGCTACCTTCGGGTCTTGCATTTTGTCTCACGAAGCCCTTCAAGGTCTTCATGAAGCGCTCGAGGAAGAACAACCATCGTGCATGTATAGTACCACATATAGCAATCTCATCCACCAAATGCACTATAAGATGTAGTTGGCTTGTGAGAATAGAACGTGGAAATGTCTCCTCCACTAAACAAACCACCTCCACTGACATAACTCGAGCATTCTCAAGCGTGGTGGGATCTATTTCCTTTGAGCTCACATACCTAGAAATGAAAAAGTATAGCATATTAGCAATATGCATTCAAACTTGCATGGAGCATTGATACGCATCATATTTTGTATCATGTAAAGTACCTCACAAGCTCGCCCATCTTGTAAATACAATCTTTCACATCCTTCGATGCACTATGTGAAATGCTAGTAGGTAGTATGAACTGAACCCACGAGGAGGTGGTTGATTAGTTGCTTATAATTATTCACTCACAAATTTGAAAGGAAAAAGATATTATGCACATAAAATACTTACTTGGAGCATCTTGTGCCAATCATGAGATTTCAAGCCATATAATTGCTCTACACCTCTTTTCTTGCTCTTTGTAAAGGCTCCCTTCAAACACCTCATGCATCCAGTGGGAGTACGAATTGTAGTAATAGCGCACTTCACCGTCGCCATCTCTAGCTTTGATAACATCCACGGTGCACGAGGTAAAAAAACACGCCCATTTGATCTCTCTTGTGGCCAAGCTTCATGCATCCTCCCTGTGGTACGTAGATCCTCCCTTATGCCTGCGGAATCTCGTGTCCCATTCAAATGCTCCCAAATGGTAGATGCCACATTCTTGAAGATATGCATGGGATCAAGCAGGTGATTGATCTTGAGGTGGGACCAATATGGTAAACGATAAAAGATGGAGTATCTAAACAAAAGTTGGTGTTAGCGGGCAATCTTTATTTCTAGCCAATATAGCACACAATAGTTACAAACCCTTACCGGCTCATGCCAAATGGTGGAGGAGTCATGGAACCGTCCCAAATTCTCATCCAATCTCCCGCGGTGAGTGATTGTGGGAGGACTCCATTCCAAGGGGCAACATATCTAGGATGATCAGGTGGGAGAAATCGATGGTGATTCTCATAGATGACCTTATTCAATGCGTCTGCCCGTGAGGCAACTAGCGAAGGACCACAAATAGGACATGCATGGTAACCCGATGTAGTGAGACCTGAACAATAGACGCAATTAAGAGTTGAAGGTGGGTTTAGGGTGCCACATCCTTTGCCTATTCATAATTAGAAGTGCAATGCTTACCTGAACACTCGCCATAGCCTAGGAAGTCATGCATCGTCCACATCAAGACTGCTTTGCAGTTGAAGTCTCGTGATGAGGGAGGCCTGCTCACATCATGCACCTCGATACCTCTCCAAAGTATCTCTAGCTCGTCAATCAAAGGCTCCAAATAAACTCAAGGTTTTTGACTTTATGTTTCCCTGGAATTAGAAGGGTGTCCAGCATAACATGTCCTTTCTTAATAGCCATAGACGGTGGAAGATTATAATTCACCAATATCACTGGCCATACACTATAAGACATGCTTTTGAGACCAAATGGGTTCACACCGTCCATACCCAATCCAAGTCTCAAGCTCCTAGGTTCTTCCTTGAAGCTTGGCCATGTGTCTTCAATATGCTTCCACGCAGGAGAGTCCGCGGGAGTTCTCCACTTGCCATCGGTTGATCGATGGGAGGAATGCCATGACATGAGCTCTGCAATAGATTTGCACTTGAACATATGTTGGATGCGAGGGATTATGGGAAAATGTCGCGGAACCTTACGAGGCACGTCCAAAGTTTTGAGATCTGCTCTATATCTTGCCTCTCCACAAGTAGGACACTCTCTTGCATCCTTATGTAGTCCACGAAACAAAATGCAATCGTTGACACATGCATGGATGCGCTTGTAATCTAATCCTCCAAGAGAGGTCACATGTTGCCTTGCCATATCTCTTGAGGTCGGTAATTTATTCTCCCTTGGAAGCATTTTACACAATAGCCTGCACGTGAAGACCATAAATGAGGAAAAGCATTCAAGTAATTGACCCACTAGCATAATTCACCATGTTTGCAAAATAGACTTTAAAGCTTACTTGAGTAATGCATTCAAGCTTGCATTGCTCCATCCATAGATGGTTTGCAAGTTTAGTAACTCAAGGGAGGCACGTAGAACAGAGAATGTGCACCCCTCAAACAGTGGAGTCGATGCTGCAGTAAAAAGATCATCCTGCTCCATGCTATCATCCCTCCCTTGATGGACATATAAATCCCACACCATATCATCAAACACCTCCTCCTCCACGGCTTCATGAGGTAATGGCGGAGGGCTACTATCACCATCACTCCATGCATCCGTAATGGTCCCTTATGAAGATCCCACCTCATATCGCCGACGCTTCGTCTCCTCACGGCGAGCATAGGGCAACATATGCGGGTGTGGTACTGCATCCTGTATCAAATTAAAATGGGATCATAACTCAAACATATGAACACCCCTAGGTATCTCAATCAACCTTAACTCTTTAACACTTACCATGTTTACAGTCGCATCCCATTCTCCATACTTTGAGATGTGAGTATAATCCTGCGTGCATGATACATGTTTCCTCGACATCGATCACACATACATTTGATTTTTTACTCCAACCACATTTCGCGATGGTGGATACGGAGGGATTCATCCTCACTGGAGCTACTTGTTGAAGATGAAGATATCCTACAAACAAACAACCCAAAAAAATTTGCTCTTCTTCAAATGTTTAATTTTAAACTCTATGGCGCATCTAAAGGCGCGTCTGTCTGTTCTGTGGTGCGCGTCTAAAAGTGCGTTTAAAAGCGCATCTAAATCCGCGTCTACTCTGTGTATTTAGACACACCTATAAACATGCATTTAGACGTGCCTATAGACGCGGCTTTTAAACCTGCTTTTAGCGCGCTCGCTTTGCTTTTCTTCACATTACTTATACTTCGCACGACTTGCTTGCTTCCTTATTAGCAGATCCACAGTTTCGACGCTTAAGAGGAAGGCTCCCACACTTACTTCCAAGCTTACACTTAAGAGGAAGGCACCCACACTTACTTCTAAGCTTAAAGGAGAGGAGGGCGAACAAGGAGGAGAAGCAACTTTGAAAAAGGAGAAGAACCTTCCATACCTCTATCCGAGGTAAGTCTTTTTGCAGTTGATCTTTTTTGGAAGTTTGCTCTCTTTGGATTTGTACTCTCGTATCCAAAAAACGCATGATCTGGGTATCCGTGTCACATTTGTGTGTCGGGCGCAATGTCCTTTTCTAATTTTTAGAAAAGTCCGTTTGTCGGAGCGCGTCTATAGGCGCGTCTCAGAGCGCGTCTAAAACCGCGTCTAAAGGCATGTCTAAACATGCATCTAGCCTGTTTGCAGAACAGATAGCCACGTCTATAGACGCGTTGTTATATGCAAAAATAGACGCGCTAATCAGATGCGTCTATAGACGCACTCCAACAGTAATCCTCTCTTCCCTTCCCCTTTCTTCTCAACTCATCAGTAATAGATTTTTTTTCTTTTTTCCAGTTCAACATGTGGCCAGGAAGCACTTCCAGCTCACCTGATCCCCGGGATCCTATCTAGAGGGACTTATATAACCTTTTAGGGCACTCTCCTAGTCCTGTGGAGTTATACGGGTATATAATGGGTACTCTAAACACCCCCCAGGAGTTGGCACTATAGACTCCAAACCACCCCACACCAGCTGAGATCACCCTAGCGGAGTCAGCACAGCCCAGCCGGCTACACAGCGCAGGCCCATCTCCCATGCTGTCTTATGCCCCTTCCCCCATGCTGTCTTATGCCCCTTCTGCCATGCTGTCTTATGCCCCTTCCCCCATGCCGTCAGGAGGTCCTTCTGTCTCGCAGAGCCGTCGATGTACCATTAGGGAAAAAGGAAACTCATTTTGGGGCCCTGTAAGAAATTCACTATTTTTTGATTTATTTCTCTCCTAAAAGACCTCAAAAATAGTAAAATACGGAAACGTGGCTCAGATTTGTCAGTAAGGACTACAGAACTGTCAATTCAAAAAGGAATAAGATAATCTTTTGTCTGACTAACACGATTTTGTATTAAATATCCTCTTAGATTTTTTTTTGTTTACCAAAGATTCCGCATCTCTTGCCGACGTGTGCAGGTCTTTCATTAAGAGTCCATCACTGAACTTAGTGATTGCAAGTTTTCAAAATATTCACATGGATACCGCCACACTTCCACGATTCATGTTACAAAATGACTATGAGATTGAAAAACAAACTTCGCAACCTGAGGAGCACAAAAAATGGCCGATACTAGTGAGTCACTATCTGAGAAGAAGCGATTACACCATCTTCACATCGACTTGGAAGAACAATATGCTCCAGCACAAAAAAGACGAAAGGATACAGTGCTGAATGCTCAACAGCGGGAAAATATGAGAAGAGAAGGGCTTCAACATATTGACTTATGGTGCGATGGAAGCATATATCCAAAATGTCAAGTAAAAAACTCTACACCTCCATTTGTCAATCCCACCACATTACTGAGGTTTGCCGGCGATGGACAAAATGGACTTCTTGGTTATATTTCAGCGCAGTCTGCATTTGCGGAAACGTATAAAATGATGTACCTACAAGAAAAGGGGGCCAAGATGGAGGAGATAGCCATTCGTGCAAAATTGGAGCAGCAGTTGCAAAATGAAATTGAGGAGCATTCAAAGAGTAAAAAAGAGTTGACAAGAGCAAGAAAGAAGAGAACCGTTCTTGGAGACAGACAACGTAGCAGGAAGATTAAAAACATTGCAAATTTGAAGGCTGGGACTGGTGGATGCAAGCGACGAATTCAGGAAGCAAGGTTAGATTGAAATTTATCATTTTGTATACTCAAAAAGGCTCTCTTCCAGACTATATCTATTTCGTTGATTGTCGCAAAATAAGAATGGAGGTGCTGAATAATATAGTCATATTGTGTTGTTATTACAGGAAATTATTGGAGCCTGCAAAAGAAAATATGGACCCGAACCTTCTTCCTGTTAAACAAATGAAAGGATTGCTTTCTTGCGGTGTAGCAAAAGGTTTGATTGAGGAAAAAAAATACAAAACAGTCAAACGCAATGTTGTAGAGGACTTTGTATCCAATAATCAAGTTGATGGCACTATAATCCAAGAGGCTCTTGATGTTAATGGAGTTAGCAGGAAGGGATATAGTTCGATTTTCCATGCGATATCCTCAACTTTGAAAGATCAAAGGATTAAACGAGTTTTACTGCCAAATCCAGCAACCGTGTGGAGGATAAGAGGTCATTTGAATGAAAGTATAGATGAATTTATTGGGCAATATATCCATATTGAAAAAATATTTCATGGTGTTAAAGGAACCACTGTGTATGATCCTTGGAACAATATATTTTTAGATCTGCAACAACTTCAAAAAAGAATGGTCGAGTTTTATGGAATAACATTTGAGGAGTGCAAAGGCATTTTGAAATTTGTTATCAAACTGGATGAGTGTGAGGTTGTAAAGGAAAAGAAAATGGAAAGAGTTACTATTACATTGATGAATGGAGCGATTGATACATCATTGACTGAAGCGAGTTCGAAGTATTTTAGTGTGCAGTCAGAGAAACACATATGGTGGTTAGGCTCGTTCCAAGTATGATCATGGGTTGTTTTATACTTGATTTTGGTCATTGTTTTCAAATCTGATATAGTAATACTTTTGTTTTCTATAATCTCACAGGTGAAGACCGAAGACCATGAAACACTAGATTGGGTGTTTCATCACACGGAAATACCAACAATAATCAAAAGACAAGTGCAAGGCGAGAATCTCCATGTTGCAGGAAAAGGTGATTTTCAAGTAGAGTGGCACATGGCCGGGGATCTTAAAACACTTAAGTGCATGTATAACATTAGTAAAGGAGGCAACTCAAAGTCTCCTTGTCTTTACTGCAAAGAATCAGCTCAAGTAATGGATTCAAAATGGTGGAAGAGAGCACCTAATAGAGATAAAGTTGACCCTGACTTCAAGGCCATTTTGGACATTCCACTATGTAATGTTCACATCTGCACATTGCATGGTCTATGTCGAATTATTGAGAAATTGGTATTTTTATATATTGGATTTGCTTGGAAACTCCGTCCCGAAAAAAATAGAAAGGATGCTCTTCAAGCATTGGAAAAAGTGTTATCCGATATAGGTCTGCATGGAGGAGATGTTCAAATCACAAAGGATTTTAAAAAGTCTACCAATGGCAAGGAGGTACCAATCAAGCCCTCTATTGGTGGTGTTAAGGCAAGAAGATTCTTGTCTCGACCCAAACACAGTAAGCAAGTAAGGCAAGGTAGAGCAGTTTCAAAGATTAATTATGGATTGTGGAAGCAAGTCCATAATGCTGTGAAAGATCATGAGGCAGATGGGGAAGCACGAAATAGGAAGGCAGAGGTGTGGAGGTCTCTTGATCAACTCTTCATGTTCTGTGACAAAGTAACATGGACAAAGAGTGATTACAAGAACTTTGAGGAGGCAATTAAACATTTTGGAAAGTCAATGAAAGACGCGTGGACAACCTGCAATATAACTCACTACATGGTAAGGTTATGTCTTTTTCTTTTACTTAAGTGTGATCTTCTTTTTTTTTATTACTTACTATGCATTCTTATGTCTTACAGCATATCATATACAACCACCTTCCCTATTTTGTCAAAAAGTATGGATGCCCAGCTATTTGGTCTACCCAAGGCATGGAGAAGTCTCACTACATGGCACGTAATGCATTTTTTACATACACACAACACTATGGAGGGAGTCAGAAGGCGAATAGTCTGAAGGAAGTCTTCCAATGGTTTTACCGAGGCATACTACAGAGGCTGCATGCTAAAAGAAAAGTTGCTAGCTCCAAAATCAAGCTTGCTTTTCTTCTAGCCCAAAAGCAAAGACGAAGACAAGCTCTAGACAATTCAATTGCAGCAGAGAGACATAGACAGTGGAGGGAATCGAAGATATTTAGAAACCATAAATGGACAAGTAAACATGAATAGGACTCATTTGTAACTTATTGGTGTTATGTCCACATGTTTTCAAACTCATTCAATAGAAATTTGTTTAGTGGAACAAGTGACTCTTGGTGTTATGCATGAAAAAAATTTCAATGTGAAACATATGATCTGAACTTAATACAATTTGTTTACAATTTCAATATATTGTTCATTTAATATTTAACGACACCACTCTATGTAAATGTACAAATCATTTCATCATCAACTTATTAATCATTTATACAAGATCATACCAGATATCAAAGACTTTATACAAATCAGTTCAAATTTAATATAATGTTTGTGCTATATTCGATGACTAAATCCTATTTCTCCCAGGGCCTGCCGATCGGAACTCTCTTTTTGATCTTGATTGGAGTCTTTTTCTTCTTTATTGGCTTGATGTCGACTGTCTCTTTATCCTTTTCTTCAGCTCTCTCCACCTGTTCCTCTTCTTGGACTGTGTGGCCTGATGCAATCATGGGTGGCTCTCGAAACCTTACGAGCTGGTGTTTTCCATAGCCCTCCAGATATTTGGGGTCCTTAACACCACATGCTAATGCATAAGAAGTGTAAGACAAAAAGTAAGCGGCCCTAGAGGCCTGCTTATTCACATAATCTCCAAATATATCTATGGCAGACAACCTCTCTATCAAAATGATCTTTTCCTTTTGCCATGAAAGAGCATGTCCACCTAAAGCCCTGGACAAACATTTTAGGAAGTAAACAATGGCTTCTCCATTGTTGCTCAACTGCCTATGGTAAATCAAGACCTTGGCACTGCCTAGATCATGAATATAATGAGCTAGGCCTGACATTTTGCGAAACCCAACCTGCCTGCTTCCACTTGATCTCTGGAGGAATGTGTCATCCTCAATTTGTAGCTACAACATATCAAAGGATTGGAGTGAGACAATACACAACCTACAAAACTAAAGTTAAGCAGAAGTCAAAGTATATGATTTGAAGTACCTTCTCATTTTCATCAGCAACAAGCAGTTCATCTTTCCAAAGATTTATCCCTCTCCCTTCTTGTCCAGCCTCTTCTCTAGTCTTTTCTGTGTATAGTGCTGAGAGATTCATAGCTTCCTGTGTGAGCTGGAAGGCAGCTTCATCTGGCTCTTGGAACTTTTCAGCCTCTTTGAAACAAAATGAAAGGGCCTCTACAGGATTAAACATTGTTTCCAAAGCCAGTAGTGAATGGTCATCCTCTATGCCAACCTCCTTGTCAAGCCTTGAAGCCTGGGCAATAAGGGAAATGGCATAGTCCTCCCTCAAATCAAACATACACTCTATATCATGGAGGAAAACATAATCCTTTCCACCAATCAACACACCTGGAAGCATGGGCACTGCATAGTTGCTGCTCTGAACATCAAAATCTTCAACTGGCTCTGCTCCCCTCAGAGTTTTTTTCCTCAGTTGAACAAGGTCAAGAGCAGCCACTTGCAGCCCCTCATCCTGAAGGTTGATATCTTCTTCTTGCTCTGCCATTTCAGAGACCAAAGAAACATCCTCCTTTTCAGAAGCTTCAGATGTGTCTTCTTCTTCTGTTTCCTGCCCTTGTTCATCCAAAGACTCCTGACTGAAGACAATGTACATAAGAAATGCCATGCTCTCCTCCAGCACTCTGCACTTTCTGGTGTGCAAAGTACAGTTGAATTTATAGTGATCAGGCAGGCTGTCAAATCTTTTGTTCACATGGTACCTCAGCCTGTCATTGGAGACAATATGATTAAGGTGCACAAAAACCTTTTCACCTCCCATAATTCTTCCTGCCTCTGTCAGTTCTTTGAAGGCATCCCAATAGTCTGAAAGAAAATCTTTGTGCTGCTCCAGTACAGAGCTCATTGTGAACTCCATGTTGAAAATACTGTGGTATAAATGGAAGTTACTCTGAGCCTTGCATTTGTGAAGAAACTCAAATAGGAGCAAATCTGGAGAACTGTCCTCTTCTGGTTCCATTTGTTTTTTGATGGAAGAATCAGCACTCTGCTCCAGCCTCTTCTTTTTGCCTGTTCAAAAACTTATATACTATGAATTCTATATGCTGACATATGCAATCAGTGAATGCATTGTATATCACCAGATAATTCCTTCATGACATCTCATCACTCACCTGGTGATTGCTGTGGTCTAATTATAGCAGCAGAAAAGTCCAGCTTCCTCTTGAAAGGTGGGGCCTGGGAGCCAGCTGTTCCAAAACAAAAACATTTCTCATCATCAAGGAAGATTTCCACAGGGCTAAAGATAGCAAATTAATGAGGTAGAAGTGAGAAACAAATAGTACACAGGAATTTGCAGCAAAATGCGATATGGGCTGTTTAGAGAATTGTAAACCACTCTCCTCGCATTTTGTTGCAAATTCTCAAATTCTGTTCATGTGCATGTCAAATCAAGAACTTGGTTCATCTCAGTGATTCCTGGACACTATGATCTCATATGCAAGAGAAATAATGGAATGAGTGAAAATATTCATGAGGAATGTGTCAACAACAGGAATTTGCAGCAAAATGCGATATGGGCTGTTTAGAGAACTATAAACCACTCTCCTCGCATTTTGTTGCAAATTCTCAAGTTCTGTTCATGTGCATGTCAAATCAAGCACTTGGTTCATTTCAGTGATTCCTGGACACTATGATCTCATATGCAAGAGAAATAATGGAATGAGTGAAACTTTTCATGAGCAAGGAGTCCACAACAGGAATTTGCAGCAAAATGCGATATGGGCTGTTTAGAGAATTCTAAACCACTCTCCTCGCATTTTGTTGCAAATTTCTTGTTTCTATTCATATCAACCTACAATCTAATTTCTGGGTGATTTACCACATTGTGGAAGAAGGATGGAGCTGAGTGAAGACATTGGGACATAAAAAATCCAATGGATGGAAGAAATAAATGTTGAAAAACATTGAAACCAAACTAGAACTCTGACCTTTTTTTTCCTTTTCCATGCTGATTGAGTTGCACTGGTAAATCTCCTGCTCTTTCTCTAGCTTGAACTTTGCACTCTAGGTAACCTGGAGATCTGGCAGTACTGTCTTCAGGCAGGTTGCAGTCTGGATGGAGTGTGCTGGGTAGGAAAGGATCAGAGAGAAAGGATCAGGAGAGAGTCGTGGCAGGGATGAGAGATTGGAATCCAGGGGAGGGAAAAGTGGTTGTGGTATTGATGATGAAATCATGAATGGCACAAGTTCCAAGGAATAAAGTGTACTTTCACACGTGCCAAATTTCAAACTCCAACAGATCTGGGTCCCATCCACACGTGTAAAAAACGACTAGATTCCACACGTGTGGGATTTAGTGATTCTTTAATTCTATTTGCACTTCTTTGTGGTATCCTGTTTTAGAACTCTTGCCCTCCAGTCTCTGCTCTCTTGCCTCCCTACCTCCATACTCTGCAGCATTAGCATCTTGTCTAGCAGCACAGAATCATCCTCAGCACAGATTACTCCTCAGCAGCACAGCACATCCACAGATAGATTCCAGGTCAGTAACAATGGGTTCTCCCCTTAGTCTCTGCAATCTTTTTGCCTAAAATAGAAAAAATACATACTGTATGGAAATGCATAGACTCAAACCAAGACAGAGAAATCACTGTAGGAATGCAGATCTTCAAGTGTGATATTTGCATGTGATCTTCTTGCATAACCTCCATTCATACTGTATTTGGTTGGAGAAACATAGAAATCACTGTAGGAGTGCACCAGCATGTCATTAAAAAAATTTGCAGCAAAATGCGATGTGGACCTGTTTGAAATTCCAAACTGCTCATATCGCATTTTATTGCAAATTTCTCTATTTGGCTTCTTCCACCCCTGTGATTGCCTTCTCTTTGTGAGAACATGTTCTGGTTTTTTGACTTCCATAGCTGTAATCTTCTTGCATAAACTCCATTCATACTGTATTTGGCTGGAGAGACAAAGAAATCACTGTAGAAGTTCACCAGCATGTCATTTCAGAAATTTGCAGCAAAATGCGATGTGAACCTGTTTGAAATTCCAAACTGCTCATATCGCATTTTATTGCAAATTTCTCTATTTGGCTTCTTCCACCCCTGTGATTGCCTTTTCTTTGTGAGAACATGTCTGGTTTTGTGACTCCCCTTAGTCTCTGCAATCTTCTTGCCTAAAATAGAAAAATTACATCCTGTATGGAAATGCATAGGCTCAAACCAAGACAGAGAAATCACTGAAGGAATGCAGATCTTCAAGTGTGATATTTGCATGTCATCTTCTTGCATGACCTCCATTCATACTGTATTTGGTTGGAGAAACATAGAAATCACTGTAGGAGTGCACCAGCATTTCATTTAAAAAATTTGCAGCAAAATGCGATGTGGACCTGTTTGAAATTCCAAACTGCTCATATCGCATTTTATTGCAAATTTCTCTATTTGGCTTCTTCCACCCCTGTGATTGCCTTTTCTTTGTTAGAACATGTTCTTCATGTCTGTGATCTCTTTCCAATCCTTTGTATGCAGTTTTTCAGAGTGATGGCAAGAACCAAATCAACTGCAAGGCAAGTTGGCAAAGGACCAGGTCTTACAGCAACAGCAGCTGGGACAGGTTCCAAGAAGTTTAGTGTGCCTCCAAAGGGAAGAGCTTCACATGGCAGGAAGGGTAAGCCAATGAGCTTGCTCAAGGAAAAGGCCAAAAGATTGAATAAGGGTGCAGGTGTGCTAAGGGAAATAAGGAGGCAACAGAAAGCCATAGGTTTTGCAATACCCAAAGCACCCTTTCAAAGACTGGTGAGAGAAATTTGTGACAGTTGGAACCTTGGGTTCACGTGGAATAGAACTGCCATTCTTTCCTTGCAGGAAATGGTAGAGGATTACCTGGAGAAATATTTTGAGGATGCAATGCTTGTAGCAGCCCATGCTCACAGGGTGACTTTGATGGCCAAAGATTTCAACACTTTGTCCAGAGTGAGATGGAGATATGACAAGCTGGTTCATCCTGTGGAATGGCAGGACATCAAAATGAGAGATATATTGCTAATTCCACCTACAAGGAAGGTCAAGGTTGATGAGGTAAAGGTTGTTGAGGTAACACACTCAAAGAACACCAGAGGGAAGGCTGCTTATGAGGACTCATTGAAGCAGCAAATAAAAGAAACAAAATCTGTCATAGATGTGGAGACTGGAAAGAAGGAGCTACACATACATAGAAGGTTGAAGGAGCTGGGCCCTGATGTAGTTGTACATATTGAGGATGAAGTTTCAGTCAATGATTTTGATTTGACAAAACAATGCTTAGCAGCATTGGCTAACAAGAATGAGTATTGCTCAGATACTATCATTCTTGCAATGCTCTAGTAAGTGTCTTTAAATTTTACATTTTTTGCAAATCAATTCTCCTTGTAACTCTTTTATAACCTACCCTAATTATGTTCTGATCCTATGCAGCATGATGAGAAGTTGGCTTCATCCCTCTGTACAACATACAGTCCATATTGTTGATCCAACCATTTCTTCTAGATTAAGAGATGCAAAGGAGACTCCCATGAGTATTTCCAGCTGGTTCAAACACTGCAATTTTGAAGTAATTGACATTTTGCTACTTCCATATCATAGCAGGTATGTGGGTGACTACTTCTTTTAAGATTCTTCTTTAATATTGGGAACTCTTGTAGCCTTTCATTTTCTTATGCTTTTTTCCTTATGCAGTGACCACTGGAGTTTTGTGTCTATTGACATCCAGCAGAAGCAATGCTTTCTATTCAACTCTCTAAAAAACACACACAGAGAGCTGAAATTGTAAGTACTGTGTGTGCTTTTTGAACTCAAAACTTCATTATTTTGATACCATACTAACTAAATTATACATATTGCAGTTGTATTAGAAGGCTATTAGATGCATTGGATCATTGTCCTCCAAATGTCTCTCTGTTGGATTCAATAGAGCCATTAAGTCTAGAGGTAAAAAGTCTATTAAATGCTATGTCTTTGAACTTATTGAATAATTTTGTTTTGTGCTGATGCTCACAGTTTCTAACATTTTTTTCTAACTGTACAGACACCACAACAAAATGATTCAAGTAGTTGTGGATGGAGGGTGCTGATCAATGCAAAATATATACTTTCAAGCTACTTTGAAAAGGAACAGCCAGATCTGGTAAGGAAAAATACTTTTCATTTAGCTTGAAGATAATTCATAATGATACAAAGTGTTCTAAATTATCCTCTGCCATTGCAGATGAAAGAGGATAGCTTCAGCCCCAACTATGTACATAATTTTAGAGCTCATACAATTTGGAGGTTTTTGAGCTATGCCTCCCCCAAACCTATTGTAGCAGCTACTGTGGAGCTAGGTGAAAGCTCTAAAGAACAAGAAGGTGTCATACACCTTGATCCCACATATGAAGCACCTAATGTTGAGGACCAGAAGCCACAGGATCAATCACAGAGTGCTGAGGAGGAGCAGACACAGGAGCAAAGACCTGCTGCTGATGTTGAGGAGAAGGTGGAGAAGCAGCAAGGAGAGGCTTCTGGGGCAGTGGAGGAGACAGGATGGAGCACGGACAGGATGGAGCAGCAGAGAGAAGATCCTCCAGAAAATGTAGAGCAGCCTCTGGATGAAACTGTACATAAATAGAAAATGGATGTTAGAAACTCAGGGGGGTCACTATGTATAAACCCTCTATATCACGTGCGTTCAAGGCCTATATTTATAATCCCTTTTCTGTAAAATTTTTCATTAATAAAATGTACCCCTTTTCTATACAAATCTGTAAATTTTTTCCAAAACTATTTTAAATAGTCCCTTATGTATATTTATTTCTGTAAATTTTAGAAACAAAAAATATCCTTCTGTTGAACTCACGTGATAGGGTTACATATGATGAGTGACCCCCCCGAGGTTAGAAATATGTTCTACAGATTCAGCTAAACAATTCTGTACAAAATCTTACTTGATTGAATACAAAACCTTTCTTTATGGAGTCTGTGTGATCTCAATTTTAAAATTTTCTATGTCTTTGCATTTAACTGAGCTCTCTCTTCTTCTGAGTAACTACAAAAAAGCAATATGAATTAGAGTGGTAAATTAAACTAATAGCAATGCTTATAGAGACTAGGATAAATCAGATGGTGTACCTTTCTGTTCTTGTAGATAAATAAAAAGTCGTTTGAGATAGAACCTTCAGTCTCAAATAGAATGTCACTGCGCAATTGAGCTAGGGAGCAACATTCTCTTAACGAGATATTGGCTACCACATCACCATTCTCAACAACATCAATATCAATAAGTTTATTTTGTGCACCAAACGACTCTTCATCTTGGTCCATTGGGACAAGCTTTGTGCCTAGCATTCGACTGCGCTTGTAATAAAAAGAGAAAATAAAATTTTGTGATGCAACCATGTACTTCAGTTGCATAGAAGGTTGGACCACCTCACAAAACACTGAACTACATGTCTTCTTATCCCAACCTTTATCCAAAAATTGTGGCATGCATGCCGAATTTGTTGCTCTAACTGTGAACATTGTTTTTGAAACCTTTACTGGAAAGGTGTTAAACAAGTCTACAAAAACTGTGAGAGGCATGCACAAAGAAATTTTTACTATCCTAGTGGCAATATTGGGCCTCAGAGCTTTCTGTACTTCTGTAAAAAGCTTCGCCCTATATGCCTCTGTAACACTAGAATGTGGGTGAGGCCAATCCACCGAATTCCACGCCGGAAGGTCTTGTTTTATTAATACACCATGTGTGTTAGCTTTGTCCAGCAACTGATAAAAATGATCAGTAAAAAATATACCCGATTGAGCTAGCTCTGTTGCACATTGACCTTGGTATTGTTGTTCTCCTATCGATCCATGCAGAACATCTATAAATCCCAGAATACAATCGATGTTTTGCCATGTCTCATACGATGAAGGATATAAATCTGAAATAAAACAACACAAGAATGTCAATAAGTTAAGAGAGAAAGCTTCATCTTAAAAATCCATACACCTCATGAAGGAAAAAACCACAATAGAAAAATATACAATTAGGCCTGTGTTGCGGAAGATTTTTTGGATAGTCTCGCAAGACAAGTTCTTTATGCATGTACACGTGCTGAATCAAAACTTCTTTCACGGATATCTTCCCTTTGGTGATTTTAAAATCTCGTACTCTTCCCTTCCACGATGCCAAGAAAATGTTTTTTGTCTGGGGTCTTTTTCTTTTGCTAGGTTGCATGAGCACCCATGCTCCTTTCGAAACACTAAACCTTTTCCAAGTTCCTTCTGTTTTGACTGTACTTGAATTCTCTACCGACGAAATAGAAGAAGCAGGTCGACGGGGTAAGGATGTTTGGTATAATTCTACCTTCGTAGCATTATCATCCACAGAGCGTCTTCCACAAGAACGGCCGTGGTTTTGGTTCACCATGGAGATTTTCTGAATCTCTAACAATAGCAAAGTAATGTAACTAAGATAACAATTTGAAGTTTCAAGAAAGAGAAAGTGGGCAAACAGACAGTTGACGAGAAACATCTTACTCTATGCCAAACAGGATCAAGGGAGCAGTTTTGGAAAAGGAATGCTGTTGCATAATGAGGCAATGGTGTAGAATGGTAGACCTTTCGCACGAAAGGCGGCAGATGCGGGTTTCTAGACGTGAAAATAGACGCGCCCATAAGTTTTTTATTTAGTTCAGTAAACGTGTCTATGTGCACATCTATGGGTGCTTTGTCTTGTTGTGGTTAATGATCAACCACCATATTGTCTCAATACTTCAACCACCATATTGTCAATAACCAACCACCATATAGTCAATGATCAACCATGACCACACTTGCCAACCAACAATTGTGCTTGTCACTGACCATCATGCTTGTTTGTAGCGACATTGGGCTTGCAATCAATCACTGCGTTGGTTTTCCCAAAAAACCTCAAAATTTGAGATTTTAGTTGCTTTTCCCTAAAATAGGCAACCCTAAAGTGAATTAACTTCTTAAAGAAGACTCAAAGCTAACAAATACTCACATAGAGTTGTAGAATAAGTCATGCCGTTGCTTAATGTATAAGCTTCGATCATTGAGTCAAAAGTTACAACACTTTCAAATTTATTGCTTGTACACTCCCTAGTGTAGATACCTAGAAATGAAATTTTTGTGCAATGGATTGTTCACACTTGAGGAATTATTTATCTCAAGTGTGTACAAGCCTGATTGAAGTACAATTCTTGTAACAGTTCTTGCTATTCTTATGCAACTTGAGAAATAATGGGACATAGAGTTATTTTCTTAAGAATGTTATTTTTCATGAAAATATGCTATTGTTTAAGATGTGTCCCATTCAATGGTAGTGTGGTGCATTGGAAAACTTTTATAATCTTATAGCTTGTCATCTTATGCATGACTCGTAATACAATGTAATGGTTGTAAAACTATTATTTTTATGGAACGTAAAGATTCACTTCTAGGTTTGCTAGCCATAGAATGGGATGTAGAGTATGTTCTCACGACACAAATCATGAGGGGAAACACTTTAATACTATGATAATGCAAAATGTTTGATGAAAAGATGTACTTTAGTGAAAAGACACATCCTTAATAATCTAATCACATGACCTTATCCTAAAGGTCATCCAAACATGTTGGGATGGGTAGATAAACATATTTGTTGGGAGGAACTTTTGAATTGATAACACCATGAAAGAGTTGTTGACGTAGCTCTACAGTGCATGCCATCTCATGAGCAAGGTTAGGTGTGTACCTTGAGGAAGTTAATTGCATTTTCATTAAAAACTTAATCTCCTTTGTCCACATATGAGACCCTTTTTGCAAATGGGGGTACACTTTTAGTAATGGTGGCTTACCCCCTCTTCATGTTGCTTGCCACTCAAAGAATTATAGGGGGCTTATTATTCATATGCATGTGCATTGAACTTTTCTTAGTTGCATCTCCTTACCTTTAATACTTATCAATTTCCGAGTGTGCAATTAAAGTGAGCATATGCTTTTAAGAGATGTCAAGCGGACCAAGTGTTAAATGTCTCCCGTGTGTCTAAAGGAAGGGATGATTCATGAGAGTGCACACTCCATCCCCCCCTTTTCCGCATATTTAAGGGCATACTATAGCAACTTATCATTTACAATCCTTTTGGCTTTTCTATCCCGGTGGAACACTCTTTCAATCGATGAACGTTCGTTGGAACATGCAACGCCCATATGCAACATTGGGACGCTCGTTTTCTGAAGCCAAAACAATAAAGAAAGGAGGGGTACATTAAGACCGGGCATGTGAAGCCTGTGGATTGTGCATGGCAAGGTGAGAATCCGTGAGATGATAGCCCACGTTCGGAAAAATCCTCGCGCGTAAGAAAAGGACTCATCATTAGGTGTTTTGTACAGGTGGGCTTCAAAACTGAGAGAGGAAAGTAGCCCATGGTCAATGGTCCTGAGCTCATGAACGGATTGATCCACTGCAGTGACTGCCTACATATGATCACGATTCACGAATCACGGGGCATACATTTCTGAGGCCCTGTATATATTATACAATGTTCCTGCCCGTGGGAGTTATGGAGGAACATGCGGGCATTACTGGGAGCTGTTAAAAAAACACAGAAGGTAGATCCAGATGATAAAGGGATAAGATGAGACATACTATCGAGCTGGTAGCTTGGTAGTTCGAAGGTTTAGGTAAAGATAGTTAATCAAAGGTGGATACTGCCACTGGGTAGATCGGGCCATTATCGATAATTGCGAAGGATGGGAGAGATCTGATCCGATGAGAAATGGCGTCTGTGAGTTTGTGTATCATGGTTGCGTGACTAGAAATGTGAACTGATGAAGAAAATAATGGGCGCGTTGATGAGGTATCTGGATGCGGCCAGCCAAATGTAGCAGAAGTTCGGATAAAATTGGCGGGGGACCAAGACAGGTGCGGTGTACGTGCGGGATCGTGGATTTATAAAAGTTGGGGAGGCGCAGAAATTGATGAGGTGGGAGGCTGGACCCCAGCCTCTTTTAAAACTAGCCACGGTTCCAGCAGACTGAAGGCGGCTCTTTGCAGTGGCCGAGGTGAGTTATTAATACAAAAGTAGCCCATCAAGGTTGAAGAAGTGTCCAATGAGTTAATAAAGGCTTAGTGTACGTGTAACTGAGGTACTTAAAAAAGCTGCCCATACGCGTCCAGGTCCAACTGTCCAAGGGCCTGTTTCCCGATATGCACACACTTCTGAGTGCGGGTGCTCGTAGTGAATGGGGGTGCGGTGGCTCCAGTGTTCATGAAGAAATTTTTTCTCCGCACAACTGCATAATTTTATAGGTTTTTTTCAAAACTTTACAGATTTTTACAGGTTTTCATTTCTAAAACTCTTTGATTTTTACAATTATTAAAAACTGAAAAAATAAAATTCATAGGTAAAAATGAAAATCTTACAGGTCCATTGTATATAGTTTGCAAGTTATGTGTGAACACTGGGTGGCTCGTAGTGAATGGGGGTTTTTGAGCACTTGAGTGCGAGATTGAGGTTGGTTACACAAAGATGCTTACATTTAGTATTTTGGGTGTGGGCGGGCACGGTTGCATACACATCACCATAGGGTGGTGGTAAATGACATTTGATGTTCGAGTCCCGCCAAGTGTAGCCAAATTTATGGCGCGTTAAAGTTTGGGTGTGAAGATTGGATGGGGGGTCTTGCCTGCTGAGCATTGAAAATCAAGCGACCAATCTTCGGCTATGATTTGGCACGCCACATTAAAGTTTGAGGCGACGTGGGTGGCCGTAGCCCTAAAGTGTAACAAGCTTGAATCCACAAATTTATGGTTGATCCAATCTTCCACTGCGGGTGTGCCAAATAGTTTGACATCTTCAGCCACAGGCCATCCAAACTTCAAAGACACACAACTTGGTTAAAAAGCGTTGACGGGTTTAGCTTCTTCCACATCGCCACCTAGAGGGGCCAGGCCATGCGTGGGAACAGGCCCCAAGGTACGCTGAACCAGACCTCGGGTGTAGTGAAAAGGAGGTTAGTGTGCTCAGCTGAGTCAGCTCCTTCCAGCGTCTCAACGACGAGCACGTGTACTAAAGGCTGTCCTTTTGCCGTTTCACAGCCCAGTCTACGGGCGACGTTGTAAAAAGAGGCGACGAGTCAAATATTTACGGTTGCACCCATTACTCCCGGCCCCACGTTAGTGGGCCCACAGATGATACAAAGGTCATTGTTGGACGGCGCGTGCCGGCGCCGGCCACCGCTAGTGGCCGTAGGCCCCTAGCCAGCAGGGAAAATATCCCTGTTTTAGAGGAAATTATGCTAATGAAGGCGGCGCGCGTACCCGTGAAGCCAGGCGGTGCCTTGTACAAACATCGTCGGGTCGTCCGTCTATCGAAGAAAATCGAACTCCGCAGTCTACCTAGTACTACCTTACCTGCGTGGGACCTTAGCCAATGGTGGTCCCACGCATGAATTTAGATACTTTGCCGTTATGAGATATTGACACGTGGCACGCCTCTCGCACCAATTTCTAATCTAGGTTGAAAGGAGTAGTCCGGTAACCGCAAGTCCCACTGCACTAAAACGTCTTATTTGACAGAAATATTTCTGACTTTTGAAGAGGCTGAAAACCCTACAAATTTGCTATGTCAAAATTAGAAAACATCTTGTATGCATAATAGAGAAAGAGAGGTTAAAAAGAGTTTTTTATATAAAACATAAGACCTTCAACACAAAAAAAAGGGAGAGCTTGGTAGATCGACAAATTAGCAAAAGATAAGAGGCTAAGCACTCAAGTCTCACACTCATGACGGTAGGAGCCCCCATAAATGACAATAGTTAAGGTTCCACCATCCATGTTTGAAAGTTCCAAAAACTCTTTTTGTGTCCACAAAATAGAACATAAAGAACTTATTTCTCCCTTTATAAGGTGTGTAAACCCTCCTTGCGAGTTCCAATCACTATAGGGACTACAATGAAGTAAATCCAGAAAACCCCTCTTTTTCCTACAATTATCCAGGTCACATACCACGATGAGATCACCCCCTAATCACAAACTTCAAAACTACACTATGAACCAACACTCCAAAATGCTATGTTGGCTACAGGTCCTCTCTGTGAGTGATTTTTTCCCCCAAATGTGCGCTACTTTGTGTCCTAACTCTCTCCTAACAACACGAACTTTATTTAGCATCGTTTAAACATGATGCATGATAATTTTTTCCCATGGGCCAACAATTTTCGTATGATGTTAGGATATTGTAGATTGAGCATACATAAAGACTAATGAAATATTCTTTCATGAGAAATGATTTTTTTCTTGCAAACCTATGAGAAGACATTCTTGTCTCACTGTACTTTTACATCCAAGATGGTAGTAAGGACCTAGCATGGGAACAGCTCTAACATGGTCAAGAGGGATCATGGGCGAGTAATACCAATAGATTACCATCTCCTACCTTCACATATGAACGTGTCTCAACTAGGTGAGTGGACCAAGGCTTGGGTGATATGTGGCTTGTAGTATGAGGGCGAGAGGGGCATCCTGATGATGCTAGTATTAGCTCCCTACCTTGAAGAATCGGGGTCAAGAGGTATTTTGTGTGAACACAAGGACGTTTCATTATGTCCACATATGCATCACAAGGGTTATTCCCAACTCTTACACATAGTTGGCATAAGGCTTTTCATATAAGTGGTTTAGACTATATACAATCTATGAGGGTATTCCATGATTCGGATTGTAAGAAGATGACGACTCCATGAATGTTATCAAACTCTTTGCATGCAAATGCGTGATGAATTGCCTTCCTTCACTAGCAGATAAGCTCAAAGTCAATGCATAGGATGCATAAAGTGTAAGTCTAGTTACACTTCAATGAGTCTACATGATTGCTTAAAGGCCTTTGTTATTGGTGCACCCTTATAGGCACACTAATTAGACAATTTTCACAAAGGCTCATCTTAAGTGGGGCAACCCCTACCAATTGAGTGCCACCCAAAAAGTGCTAACAAGCTAAGGAGACACTAATTGAAACTTTGTACACTTAACTAAGGGCCTATCTGCTTAATTTGAACCTCGAGGAAACATATTTCTTAATCGCTACATCAAACATGCAATTACACAATAAAGCCAAGACACATGCAACAATGATGCACAATGAAATACCTCTTTTCCTATAGAGTGCTTGTCAAATTCTTATTCAGAGTGTCATGGTTTCTGTTTCTTAGAGTTTAATCCTTCATATGGGACATGATCCCTTCCCTTACAATTGCATAGCTAGACTTGGTGCAATTTTGAAGTGAGTAAAATAAGCAAAAGAAAATTCAAAGGTAGCCCTTATAGAAACTCTCATATTTTAAAAAATATGGGTGGGAGTCATTAGGAGGTGCTAGATATAGAAGAGAAGATTTTCCCATTCCTATATTCCATAGGATGGCACCTCCATCAATACTCTCTACAAGTGGTAGAAATGGTGGGAAGCCTTTTCCCAATGGGTCATCCATGCACGGTCCATGCCTTACACCCAATGAGATGCACCCAACAAAGTGAGTTTTTCTTCACTCAATTGGAGCTGTATTTCTTTCTTGAAGACATGAATGTAGTAGCTCATCCGGGTGTCAAAGTTAATGGCCACCGAGTGCATGGTCAGCATTAAACTCACCTTGAAAGTTGATGGCCGATAGCATGTCATTGGCATTGCTCACCTTCCTACCAATTGTAGCGACTACCACTTTGTGCCACTGTTGCTGGCATTGGCCAAGTTAGCACTATGCTTTTAAGTCTAGATAAGGACAGAAGAATCCTGGTGTATAGCTGCTCTAGCATTACCTATACCTTGGTTAAGTGGCTTGCACTAGCCACAACCTATTGTCCTTGTTTCTCCCCAACCAAAGGCTAGAGCCAATTTTGAGAAGGCAACACAATGCCACAATAACTGCTTTTGTACGATGCAAACTCCCATGGGATGTTGCACTGTTGTTGGTAATGCTGATCCAGTGCTACTAGCCAACGTGGGGAAGCCCTCTTATGCACTGGGAAGATCCTCGGTCGATGTGGTGAAGGTGCGTCGACCGCGGCCTTCGGGTGCAGCCACGTGGGCATTAACCGCTAGAGTCATGAATCCCCTCTCGAGTCCACTCCCCCAACACTTACAAGCAAGCATTATCGTAGATCGTGTGAGCCTCCTGAAACCCATCCCCTCCGATGAGCGGATTGGTCGTAGCTGACCACCTCCTTCATTCATCTCCCACTTCCTTTCTCCAAATCCTACATACACTTCGATTGCGAGCTTTGTTGCACCTGCAGCTGGACCTTGGTAAACTCCTTCGCTTCCCGCAGTCTTTGGACAAGATGTGTCTCGTCCTCAATGATAAAATCAGTTGATTCTACCGCCCATGGCTCGCTGGACTGGCAGGGAAAGAATCAAGACGTGAGTTGCTTGAGACCTTACTCTCTGTGACTGAATTGCTAGCGATGGCCTCATCCTCGAGCTCTCCCTGTGCCGCCTGCAAGTTTCTCCGGAGAAAATGCACGGCAGAGTGCGTCTTTGCGCCTTACTTCCCTCCCGACCAGCCGCAGAAATTCGCCAACGTCCACAAGATCTTTGGAGCCAGTAACGTTACCAAACTGCTCAACGAGCTACCACAGCATCAGCGGGAAGATGCCGTGAATTCCCTTGCCTACGAAGCCGACGCACGCGTGAAAGATCCGGTGTATGGATGCGTGGGCGCCATCTCTTTACTGCAACAGAAGGTTTCGCAGCTTCAGGCGGAGCTTGCATTGGCACGGTCGGAGCTTTCTAGATACGCAGGCGCAGGTTTATTGGCAGGGACACCAAGCTCGGTAGCAATTCAGCAAGGGAGTCCATCTCTAGGGATCGCTATGGGACTACCGGGTCCATCGGCGCGAGAGCAGAATTTTCCCAGGGAGCAGATGATGGCCGAACCCTTGACAAGAGAACAGATGTTGGAGTACGCTAGGGCCAGTGCAGGTGGTTCGTATGAAAGCTTCGCTGCACTAGGGCTTACAGGGGGAGGGGGACTCCTGCCTCAGGACGCAAATTACCCTTCGTCGAGGACTACTCCTGGAAGTCATGATGCTGGCAGCGGCAGCAGTGCTGGAGTCTCAATGGGACACTTCAAAGTGGAACCACCGTGACCGAGGATCTGAGGTTTGTAATTCGTATTCTTGCTCACATTTTCATTTACCTGTGTGACGCTTCGCTGCTGCGGATTTCTCTTAAAACTTTGATGCTCTTGTTGCCTGTACTCTAGCTCAAGAGATGCTGCTCCGTCTTCTATGCCTCCCTTCGCTGCATGCTCGAACTTTTTTTGGGTTTTCTTCTTCATTTCCAAGTGAGTCAAAATATTCTCAGCTAGGATTATGGAACGCTCAGGAAGGTCGAGATTTATGAATGCAAGCATTTTCGTGTTTGATGACAGTAGGTGAAGAGTATTTACAGGCAGCGTGTTGAATTATCGCTTCTTTGTTCCTTCTGATAAACAGATGATGCTTCACGATATTGCTGCCCTACTTGTGACGTTATTGTTCTTATCAACGATTGTTTCACAGAGGTCAACAAATCTGTTTGTTAGGATCGACAGTCTGTTTGGCGAAATTTCTTCCTTTGAAGCTTCGACATTTCGATGACTGATCAACGTGATTTATGCAGGAATGAGGGAGCACAATCTCTCTTGTATCCATTTTAAGGCGCTTAACCGCCCCTCCCCTCGCCTTTAAGAGGTACATCAATTCCAATAGTTATGGTCTTCTCCATTCGTTTTGAGGTTGGGATGATGGAAAGTCCAATTGCTATACAGGAAAGGGTGTCTGTGTGTATATGCTTCATGAAGCAAAGTTTGAGCTATAGTATCACCGAGGTACCCCCCCCTTCTTTTTTATTTTTCAAAAGCATTATAGCATTCTCTCATTATTAAAAAAGTTGTAGAAATGTTTACTTTGGTGATATGGATGTCATATAACTTCAAATTTTGAACCCATTTATTAATTCACCAATATGATTGAGGACATATTTACATCGCTTATGGTGAACTCAAAAAGATTATGCCCATTATTTCCTCAAAGCATTATTTTTTATCGTGGTGTTGCATGTTGTTTGTATTTCATTAGGGTTGTTCAATATTGCTATTTTAGGAAGGAAATTGATAAGGTTTATGGAAGCCTCAATTTTTATGAATTCATGGGTTCATATTCATGCATAGAGTGATAAGGTCGCAATCTATGGAGAGTCTATGCGAGCTTTAGGCATTATCATTGCTTTTTAGTTCTATGAAAACCTTTCCTCCAAATTTGTGTGGGAAACCCATGATGTGGTTGTTTCACCTTCAGTGGCATTGCTTAGCATGTCCAACTATTATAACAATATAGTAGCTTGGTTATGTGCATTATAAACATGATAAGAAAATATGGAGGTGAGATATTTAATTGTTTGAGAGTGGGCTTTAATGCAGTCAATGTATCTAAGACTTCTTTGTAAGCGCTTCAATTCAATTGCCTTATAATGCATTCAAATTTCTCAAATTTTATGTAGTCGATGTATCTGAGACTTCTTTGCAAGCACTTCAATTCGATTGCCTTGTAATGCATTCAAATTGCTAAAATTTCAAACTTCACCATTTGGTTCTTTTGTACGATGGAAGGCAAGAATTTCAAATGATTTGATCTCTCTCTCTCTCTCTCTCTCTCTCTCTCTCTCTCTCTCTCTCTCTCATTTATTTTCCTCATTTTGTATACCTCTAATAAGCACTACGCTTACCCAAGCCTCAACGTAGCTTATGTTTGGGTAGAACGAGATTGTACTAGCTTTTTTGTTTCAAAAAAATATTATCATTGAGTTTGTGCCATCTTTAATTTAGAACCTCCCAAAAGAAATGTACATTGAAGTGTTGTTATTTACAAAATAATAACTTAAGATAGGCATTTCATTGTTTTGACATAGTATCTAGCATGTTTTTGTATTTACTACAAGGTAGGGGGTGGATTTAGATAGTAATATCGAAGGAATTTGTGAAGAAACAAAAAGGTTTCTAAGTGTGGGAGCATTGGCACTTCATCAGTATATCCATGGGAAAGAAACCATTGATATAAGAATCGAGCACCGATGCAAAATGCATAGAAAATGAGCATCAGTCTATCCATCTGGCATTGATGCAAATTGGGCGATAAATTAGCATCAAGATATTCATTAGCATTGATGTTGTGGAGTGTATAATTTTTTGGTTGGGGAAGAATGGGGGATTTGGTACCACCATTCTATCCCTCTATAAGTTATATCAGATATGTATAACAAGAACCCTTGAAGGGACATGCATATATATTGCAAAATGTATTACTAACATTCCCCCGCATGGACGGGAACATATTATGCTGCAAGACTCAGAGTACAACCCTTCTCTCGGAGGGCATGATGCATAATGTATAACTCCGCAAGACCAATTACAAGGAATGATGCCTACAAATTCATCGATTAAGTTGATCAGAGTTGGAATCAGATCCCCTCTTGGAAGCGATACATGTAATGCATGCATCAATTGTCTATGATGATCCCAATGATAAATGCCATTATCCTTAACTAGGAATCCCAAAGCGGGTATATACAAGCGAGTCATACTTAATACAACAAAAAAGAGAGATCACTAGTTCCAATCTAGAGCCCTTATCAATCTCCTCAATCTGCATCACTCTTGGAGGCTATCTCATCCTCTCCACCTCCATTGACTTGAGATTCGTCATGCACTCTAAATCCCTCACCCACTCTAGATCACTCATCCTCTCTAGGTCCCTCAGATAACTCATCCTCTCTAGGTCCCTCATTTGAGGGAGGCTAGACGTAACATGAATGAAAAAGTTTATTAAGTACATCAACATTCTACGAGTTAAAAGAAACTTGTTATATGAAGAAAGTAAGAGTAGCCAAGGCCTTATCTTGAACATAACTACATCCAAATTGAGTTGTACTCCCTCATTCTCAAGACTCTCAAAGGGAGTCTGAGTATTATATGCAAAAGCATAGTTATACTCGTCCTTGGTTGGCCTACAACCAACCACACTAGTCTTTAACAACAAGAGTTAAAGACTCTCAAAGGAAGTCTAAGTCTTATATGCAAAAGCATAGTTATACTTGGCCTTGGTTGGCCTATGACCAACCACATGCGTCTTTAACAACAAGAGTTGTCCATGGGAAAAGAGAAGGGCAAGAATGGGTATGAATAGAAACATGCTCAAATGAAATGCATTTAATTGACATGATAATAAGTAATCAAGATACTTATAAAACACACCGTCATGCGACCCTTGCCAACCTCCCAAAATGAAAAGCCTCCACCGTTTGTTGTGTTTCCACTTCTCAAGGTCTTTCTTGGCCTTTTCTTTTATAATGTGCCAACCTTGGCCAGATATTGGTTTCCCTTGGCTCATTGCATCTTGGATCTCTGATTTGCAGTAGTGAACCTTCACATGCAATATGGCATCCACTTCAAACTATAATGCTCTAGCACATGATACTCTTTATGGAGTGTATATAGTCCTACTTATCAACAAATTGATATCTGAAATCTTTAAATAAGTCCTTTTCAATTTCATGGGCAAATGTATCCCATGGCCATGCTAGCAATGGCAACACATGTTGTAGGCTGCTGCCACAATGCCATAGGGTAGGACAGGTGGCACACCACACAAGCAACATGTGCTCTCAATAGACCAAACTTTGGGTCAGGACAAGCATAGATCTTGTTTAAGATCCTCCAAGGGCCTAGTTGAGATACTTTAATACTAGTACATCGCCCAGGATTAGGCTGGCGGGACAAGCAGTATTAGATAAGCATCCTCTCTCGAGATCCCTATATAGTATTCTTGTAGGCATGACTCCGCCGTGGACATCAGCAGCAAGGTTATGCATTAGTGTAGCCCACTTCTCCATTAGCTTGTAGTTCTACAGTGATAGATCAATTCCCTCCTTAAATAGTATTTTCCCCTTTCTTTCTATAGTTGTATTAAGTCCTTTGGGTAGACATTTATACAGTTTATTTTTCCTCTTGGAGGACCCCTACATTCCCCCTCGGTTCTCACACTCACCTCACCACTTTCACTTGTGCTTTGTGAGTGCATTCTTCTCTCAATTTCTATCTCTATTAAGTTTGCAATTAGTAGGAGAGAGCATGAGTCAGTCTTCTCCCTACTACATTGGTATCAAAGCTTCAATATTTTCCTGAGATAGTGATGTTCAGGTACGGACAACTACTGGCATTGATGAGATCCGGTAAGGACACCATGAGTGCCAGTGGCATATCCAACCTAGCATGGGATTACATTCATGCATTGGTCTGTGCCCACTATTTCAGTTTCTCAAAGAGCTTTCGGGAGAAATCAGAGACCATTCTAGCCTCTACATAGACTAAGGCTTAGCAAGATAGCCATGGCTCCTGTAGCCCATCTACAAGGCAGTGAAGCAAAGAAAAGGCTTCCCAATGACCCTATCTACTAAAAAGCATTGCCACTCAAGCCACTCAACAACAAGAGGATGAAGCAGCCTCCATCATCAACTACAACAGCCACCAAGAAAGCATAGCCCTACAATGAGACGCAAAGCTTCAACACTACCTTGCACCAACAATTAATGCCAAAGCATACAAAATGAGACAACCAAATTTCCAAAGAAACCATGCAACCTCAATGGTTAAAGAGAGTGTATCTACAGTGAGTCTGCATCAACGGTATCCTCATATAAGCAACAACTTGGATGCCTACAAGCCTCAACACCACCAACTAGAGGCAGTAGCCTAGGTGACTCCTTCACTATCAGAGCAACACCAACCTTTGCAACAAACAACACCTGGGATGAGTCTCAACAACAAGGCACCAGACCAGCCAGCTAGCGGCCTTACAACACTATGACAGTGCTTTAAAAATGAGCATCAATGAGGATGCCCTCAACGACCTTCAAGCAGTGCTCCAACCAACAGTGAGTAGATGATACATCCTTGATAGACCTCCATAGCTTCCTATGTACAGCGACCAATGACATGCTCTACTAATAGCCAACTAGGTGTGCCAGCATGCTCCAAATACCATCCACTGAGTCCATCAACTCCATAGTCCGGACTCCTAAGACCTAAACATGCAATAGTGACCTCAGCCAATGACCTACCTTCACTTGACCTCTTAGACATCTATAATGACTACGAAGTATTCCTTGATCCTGCATCACTTTACATAGATTATAGTTCTACTGTGGCATATCTCACATATTGCTACTGTCAATACTTTTGGGTTGGTGACTTGTCACAGCCTACCAAATTCTTTCTCCATAGCTACATCAACTAACTTCACATCTAGATGCCTCTTCTACATAGCAGCTACACAATCCATGCTGACTCATGACATGTTCAAATTTAACGTTTAGCATGTAGCCATACACACCATTCTTCATGTAGTCATCTTTTGATCAGCCAACCTTTGATCTTGGAGTGCACCTTATTTTCTAGATTTCCTTCCTCATCCCTTCAGTATCTTTTGTTTTGAAAGGCGAAGGGTGACCCACAACCTTAGAGGGGGAAATGCACATTTATGTACAGGATCATAAGTTGTACTCATTGTACATGCTTCTGCTACATAGCCATTGTACTCACACATGCACATACTACTCTGATTCTTTTTCAATTTTCATTTCAGTTTTGGATGCTACCATATACACCAAACAAAATCCACAAACATTTCTTGTACATGCACCCTCTACTTACCCAGTGCAATTTAAGAGGGGGTGTTGAGGATGGTGTAAATTGCACCATACCTTAAGGGCATTAGGGGAAAACCCTAACCCTAGCCCTAACACTAAGAGGTTCTCATGTATATATTCATGTTTATGCTCATACAACATAGTGTAAAAGTAGCTATATCATTTGCACTCATCTCTCTCTCTCTCTCTCTCTCTCTCTCTCTTTGTTGAGGGGTAGTTTCACCACCCTACCATGTCATAATCTCGAGATAGAATAAGATAGAATAGAATATTTTGATATGTTATCTTGTGTAGTAGTCAGTTATAATAGTTAGCAAGTCACTACTTTGGATTTTGTCCCCGGACAATCATGTTGTCACGGCCGACTGTTATAGGGTTGTTGTAATGTCTCTTGCTTAGTTCAAGGAGGATGTTCTTGTGGTTTCCAAGACAGAAAAATGAATGAGAAGGTTTTTATGTAGTAGTTGCTACAGATTTTGTCTCTCAAAACATGTGTACAATTGTTCTTCCATTGCCATTTCCCTTTTCGATTTTGTTCTCACTGTACATTCACTTCTCAAGCTCTTATTGATTTCTGTGCATGATATTATTGAAGTGTTCTACAAAAGTTGCAGGTGCCTGCTTTTCTCTTCAATTCACAATATTGGATCTCCCCAAGAAATCCTATCAAATCTTGCTTGGACGTCCTTGGTTGCATGAAGCATTAGTCGTCCATGATCTCTCCATGATTGGGTAACTGATAGACTGACAATCCAAAATCGTGACACTATAGCTAGAGTCAATGTGGGGACAAGAGCTTTTCTCTTCAATTCACAGTCTTGGATCTCCCCAAGAAATCCTATCAAATCTTCTTGGATGTCCTCCAAGAACACATTTGGTGATGCTACTACATGTTTGAGCTCAAAAAATCAAGAATTGAATCTAGAAGGTGACAAACACAATATGACACCTTTTTGACTCGAGGACCAACATAGCCACTCGAGGCAACAAGTCACCAAGACAACAAAGCAAGGAAAGGCAACCAGTGAAGAGCTCAAGGTGAAGAATCAAGCAAATGTGGATGTGACAAGAGAAACAAAAACGTGATGAGAAATTAGCTTGCTACAACAATAAAAAGTCATCTTCAACAATAGAGGAGGAGCTGATAATCAAATACGATTCAACCCACCCCCAAAGAATGACAAAGAATCACAAGAAGATTGCGCCAGCTTAATATGTGGAGCCAAGAAGGAAATTCAAAGTCAAGAAGACCAAGAAATAATATGACAATGCTCCAATAATCATTTTTTACAGCAGTTGATGCATGACAAAGTAAGACCATGACAAAAGACACAATGCCAATAAAAGAAGCAAGATTAAATATTGAGAATGTCACCACAATGTACCCAATCAGTGGACCAAGCCCAAAAAGCTGCAAAGGTGCTAAGGAGTATTTTGGGCCAATACCTCAAGAAAGAAGCCAGAAGTAAGGTGGAACAATGTTCGACTCAATAGTAGTCGAAGCCAATAGTAAAGAATCTCTCAAGAAGATAGCAACTTCACCAAAGATTGGTCGACAAAGACAACAACATTCACAAATCTTCTACTTCTACAAGTCAACTATGCTATGCAACTAGCATCGGCATCTATGTTATAGACTCAAGTCAAGAACATTTCAACACAATCAATCTATTTCGTGGAGATACTCCCAGTGAATGTCAAAAGAAAATGAGAACCCACCATCACCAAACCAAGTTGGCTCACTATACTTCACAAGAAATAGAGAAAGAGTTGAAGGACAAATCTAGATGGGGTTAGGATCTTCGAGGATCCTGACTACGTACCAAATGGATAAAGTTCATCAACAAATTCAATTCACAGCTTGGAAATCCAAGAAGCAACAAATGAGCTTGGAGGATTACCAAAAAGCGAGCTGTAGCAAGCGAGCCAAGGAGTAAAAGTGAGCCACAAAAAACCCGAGCCAACCAATTTCAATTTGAACTAGAGAACATGAAGTATTAAACTAGTCTTAAATAATCCAGTTACTATAAGCCAATGAAGAGGCCAAATTACCAACCCACAAAGAACTTTTCATAAAACGTGATACTAATTCATATACAAAAGTAGTTGATATAGCCTCTAGCCCTAACCACTTGTCTTTCAGCTATAGATTGTACATCAACAACTCAAGGCAGTACCTCAAACCTATCTAATTATCTTTCAAAGGTTTCTCTTAGATCCCATACATTGAAACAACTCCACATTTGTGAGAGCAGCCTGATGTATAAACTGATGGACTGTAGCACTCATTCCTAGCACAACAATGAAGACGTAGTATATATGTTTGCATGGAATATAAGATGTCATATTTACTTCACGTTCAGTAAAGTCATGGCATGTACAATGTGGGAACTTTGCAATTGTGACTGAATAACTTAAGCCCCTTGAAATTGACCCAGGAGTCCGTAAATGGAAAACATGAATCTCATGTAGGGTAATGATATCCTCTTTCATAATCTTTGCATTTGCTACCATTGCTTTCTCAATCTTATCTTTGAACTCCTTACTCAATTTCGATCTCCATCTTACAACCTTTCCATCATGAATCCCTACTCGAGCATGACTTTGTGTGTTGTTTCTATGTGGAATTGAAGGTTGCCCAAGGATGGAACTACCTATACCATCCTCAAGGACAAATCTAACTTTTATTAATTCAACTCTCTCTTGCATTGTCAAAAAGGTACCCCTTGCAATCTTCCACTCTAGGAGCAGGTTCCTAGCACTCCTTGAATAGAGAGATCAACATTCCATGTATGGGTACTGTTTTATTGCAAAACCAGACTACCTCTTCTATGATGCCATTAGGATGTTGTCTTATACCCTTGAAGCATGGAGCTGGGACTCCTTCTGTAGACCTCCTACCCAACTCATTAATCATAGCTCCACACCGTCTACACACATCTGCACAAGTATCCAAAGCATGTGACACTATTGGCATTTGTTCTTCGAAGTGCTGAATTAGCATCATGCACATCTGTGTCTTTGCAGACCTTATGCTCAATACCTCCATGCACACCAGTTTGTCTTCTTTTCCCTAGTGCTCTATTTGCTATCACTGTTATATATTCAGGACAATGACTATCCACATCATGCTCCCCAATAGGAAATCCTAGACCTCTCTTTCTTCTTACACTCACAGGCTCTGCCATCGGTCTGTTCATCTCAGGGAGTTTATGCCAGCCTCCTCAAGGACAACATCTATTAAATTCACAAGCTTATTTCTTTGTGCTTTACTTGAACCACCTTGCAAAATCCTTTTCCGTAACACATCTAGATCGGGTCCAGCAGTCCCCAAGTGCTGTCCCGACATGTAGGCATAGTAATGGCACTCTACAAAGCACTCATTGCTAGATCAGATGCTGAAGCTTCATATAATGAAACATATTTTCCCTATAATGAAACATATTTTCCCAATCCATGGGCTGCTCTAATGCTAGAATGCTTGTTCTCAAATAGATTCACTGTAGGAACAAAACCTGCATTTTCATATTGTGTCAAGAACATCCCTCCCCATTAACTAACATGGATGTCCCAAAATGCCATCCAAAGTTGCAGCCCTGCTAGTTCATCATCCTTAACATGAGCAGGGGACCAAAACTCGATTATCTTCTTTTTGCATTCATTTGAAGGTATTTCTGATGTTGCATTCTACCAATTTCTACATAACAGTTTGTGCTCCTCTTGAAACTGAGGTCGGCGGATGCATCGTCTTATGTGTCCCACCATGCTCATCTCCCAATGGAAAATGCATGTTCTCTCCTTCCCTTACATTTTATTATAGGGCCCACCATTGTACACTCTCCTCACAGCCTTCTAATTTGCACCAGCACTATCTGCCATGAACCCGCGAAACCAGAACTGTACCTGTGCATTTGTATTGTGCACTTTAAACTCGAATGTCGTAATAGTCAGAAGCTCATGCACAAAAGGATCATACACATGAGCTGCCATAGTAACTGAGCCTCTAACCTGATGTATGTGGTCAAAATGTACCCACATATTACCAAGACTTCCGCCTAGCCTCATTTTGTTGACAAGGTGCACACCTGAGGCAAGACCAATAGTAGACATCTTTAAAATGTAAGGCTAGTTTTCATCTTGGAACTGTCCCGGAAAAAGTATGCTTTGAATGAAAGGATATCTACATCTATTCTTCAAAGCCAAAATTGCATCCAGCCCCCTATCAAGCAAGATAGATTCTTTTCTTGCACATTGAATAGACCTTTGAAGGCGTCTTGAGGATACGTTTTTGATCCTCTTGAATCAATTGAGAGGCGCACTTTTCGGTTGAGTTGATCTCCTCTATGCAAAATTTGAGCTCATCTCCTCCATGCAACATTTGAGCTCATCTCCTCCCACCTCCAACGTTCTTGGACTCGGAATGGTTTCGTCCATCTCCTCCTTCCTCGGCTCTCGTCTCTTGGCCATTCAACCTCATCTCTCAAACAACGAGACTGTCGCTCAAACAGCTGTGAAGCGCAGGAATTTCTTACACAAATTTTCAAGGAGCTAGAAGCGAAGAAAACAACAGCCCGAAGGAAGGATCATTGAGGTACTTGCTGTTGTTCTTGTAGCTTGGTTTTATATTCGTTGCATCAGCTAGCTGGAAGTGGAAGGGTGGGCAGCTGGGCGTGAGGAAGGGTAGGCAGCTCTTGTTTGACATGTAGCTCGCTTCTCGTCTACGTTTCGCTCTTCGAGATCCCGCTGTGCTTTGTATCCTTTCCCATCTCGAAGTACAGAAACTGAGCACATCTTTGCACGTCCAAGCACCCAGATTCTCTCGATTTATGTCGTTGCCTAAGCCCGGTTTCAAGGATGCATTCAACCGATCATAGGTGGGACGCATGATCTGCCAAGAGTTCGTTGCTGCTGGGATTCCCATATAAATGTTGCATGCTTCCTGATACAATGGGGGAGGAGCATCAAGGGTAAGGTCTAGCAATGGGAAATGGAGAGAGGATAAGACGATGCGAGGAGGCAAATCGGGTGTTGACTTGAGCGATGATGCGAAGGCCATCTTTCTCGTCCTCCTCGTGCTGCTGCTACTGCTTTTTCCTCTTCTTCTTTTTCTTCTTCTTTGTGAGATGATGTTTTGGCAATCTCTCAGCACAACACTGTGTGCTTACAACTCTGTCTTTCTCCCTGCGTGTTCACTCCACCTAATTTGGATACACACCACCCCCAACCATCAACCTCTCTTCACATTACTTTTATCGCCTCTCCCTCTCTCTCAAAATTTTCTGCTAATGCGCTCCTTTCTCCAGCAATACCTTCACCGCTCATTGCTCCAGTTGCGCGGAGGAATTCCTACGCACATTGTCCAGCTTTCAAGCTTGCAGATCCTCTCCCTCGGGAGTAATCGGCTTTCGGGTTCTCTCCCCGTCACCTTGCTCAACTACACAGCTCTCCAACGTCTTCACATCTCCGCCAGGAAATCTGAAGGAGCTCATTTGCTCTTGAGTCATTTGGAGGATTTCGTAATCCGAGTATCGTTCTACGAAACGAGCAATCAAGCAACCGATCTCCTTTTTGCTGCAATTAGAGGTCCATTGCACGACCAGGCTTCTGTTTGAGCTGTCGGTTTTGTTCACTCTTAGCAAGGATATCCTTGTACTCTTGCTGTTTGTTGAAGAAAGCCAGGCCTTCGACGAGCACAACATCTCGTGAGGCCCGGGGTCAACCTTGCAAGCGATGATCGACCGGCGAGTAGTTTCAGTCCTTCACAGGGTCTTGGCAACAGTTGAGAAAATCAGGCAAGATGCGGCAGTTGAATTCTCTCTGCTTTGAAGTCACTTCCAAACGCCACCTCCTTATAACGTTTGATGCTTGCTACGAAGCACACCCAAAAGCATGGACTTTGAGTGCATTTGGACTGCGTGTTAACACGCGGTCCAAATGCACTCAAAGTGCATGCCTCCCCTGTAGCTCAAGCTCCACCTCATAGCCTCCTATCCCAATCTCCGAAGCCCAATCTCCGTGGGCGCGGGCCTTCTACTCCACAAAGCTCCCTCGTCCATGACCTCGATGTCCTCTACTAGTGACCCCATTGTCGCCTCCTTGTGCTAGATGCCATGTTCCTTTGTTGCATCGGAGAGCTAGGCAAAGGGCAAATTATGAAAACAAGACCTTAAAATTATTGTTTTTCTATCGTGAGCCTCCATAGGATATCTGTTTCATATTTCAGTCCATCCTGGTCTATGTTTTCTCACCATCCATATTTCGTGAGCATGCATGCTTTTGGTTCGAGACAGTGTCGCATACATTGTCATGATTTAGATCAATTTAACACGCAGTCCAGAAGCATGCAAAGAGCATGCATGCTTTTGGTTCGAGACAATGTCGTATACATTGTCATGATTTAGATCAATTTAACACGTAGTCCAAAAGCATGCAAAGAGCATGCATGCTTTTGGTTCGAGATAGTGTCGCATACATTGTCATGATTTAGATCAAATTGTAGGGAGTAGCTACACTTGAGAACTAAATATGGATGGTGAGAAAACATAGACCATGATGGACTAAAATGTGAAAAAGATATCCTATGGAGGCTCATGATAGATAAATAATAATTTTAAGGTCTTGTTTTCATATTTGCCCTTTGCCTAGCTCTCCGATGCAACACACGCAGTCCAAAAGCATGCAAAGAGCATGCTTTTGGCATGAGACAGTGAAGCATACATTGTCACCTACACCTTCAGTGGACCAAACTTGAGGCCATGTTTTCTCCATAAACAAGTACTCACATATACTTTTAGGCCATAGGCCATTGACCTGATGGTGGCTATTCCCTATGATTTTCTCGTGAGCATGACCATTTATGTTACAATGTGTTAAGCCAAAAGGATGCTCTTTGCATGCTTTTGGATTGCATGTTAACACGCTGTCCAAAAGCATGTAAAGAGCATGCTTTTGGTTGGTTAGTGCCCAAGCCACCTAGTAGGTTTTATGTAGACAATTTACCCATTCCGTGCCTTTTAATGTGATATTTTTCTTGATTATGCTTCAGGAATGCTAATATTTGGGAAAAAGAGGAATAGGAAATGAGTACATGTGCCTCCACAGTAGTATGAAGTTTCCATTTTGTTGTTTTTACCATTGGAGTGGAATATGAGGGCACAACATGCCAAGAAGAAGGATGAGATAACTAAAGCTCAAAAGGATGTGGATGCAATGGTAGCAACAAGGTCAAAGGGAAAACAACCACTCCCAAGTTTGAGGGAATCTTCCAAGAATGCAATTAAGCCAATTGATTTGGATGAGCAAGAAGAGGTTAGATTCAAAGCCTTAGAGAAAATTTGGTAGATCAATGCAGAAAAAGAAGCACAGGAAGCTAAGATACAAAAGAAGGGCAAAAGAAAAGCAAATCCGATTCCAAAAGCACAGGTGTCCAACTTCAAGGTGCCAAATTCAAGGTGCCAAAAGTGTTACCAAGAATCAATGAGGGTACCATTAATGTAAAAGATGATAGAGATAAGCCACAAGAGGAAACAAAGCATCCAGCCGATGTAGAACAAGAAAGGCACAGTTAACCAACTAAAATAGATGTTCCTAAGGAAGAGATTTAGATTCCTATTGGAACCAAATTGGAGAGTAATCACAAACCAGACAGTAGCAACAATATATAACAATTAAACGATTTGCAAGAGGATATGCTGGACATGCATGACAACACTATGATCTTTAAAGGAGACGATGTTGACAAGGCAAAAGGTCATGGTTAGCTTGATGCTTTCTTCAAAGAATTACTACACTCAAAAGTACAAATTACCTTGGATTGGCTCCTGAATCTAGTACCTGCATTCAAAGAACAATTATTTCAAGGCTTACACAAAGACAACCTACCTAAGGCACCAAAATAAATGCTCGAGGAGGATGAAGAAGAAGTTGCAGAAATCTACACCTCAATTATGGAAGAAGTGGATTATAGAGTACCCACAATTGATGTGGAATACAAGAGACAAAGAATCCCTAATGTACTTATTAATGCAAGATCTGGAGTAAATATATTGTTTGAAGAATTGCTCAAGAAATTATGCTCTATTGAATTAGCTCCAACACCCCTCTAGGTAAGAATGGCTGATCAGAGAAGGATATAGCCACTTGGCATTCTTAGAGGTCAAGAAATCAACATATGGGGATTAAGTTTCATGGTGACATTTGTTGTACTCTAGATGGAGGAAAGAGACAGATCCTACTCCATGCTCCTAGGTAAACCTTGGCTTAGGGCTGCAGAAGTGAAGCAAGATTGGGGAGCTGAGAGGATTACAATAAAAAAGGGCAAGAAAAAGTTCAAGACCTCTCTGACAACAAAGAAGAGTTTCTCTAGAAAAATGTAGCGATTAAAGGCAGAAGGAGTCAACATGGTGATTGTACTAGAGGAAAATCAAAGGGAAATGTTCTTGACAAGGAACCCATTAATCTATTTGAGGTGGATGTCAAAAACATTGTGAAGCAATACATCGATAAAGAAGGAAAGCCACAAAATTTGGATTTGACTATGGAAACTTCACAGGCACATAGAATCAGACAAAAGTCAGATATATGTTCTGTCAAAATAAAGAATAATGATGCAAATGAGTCAGACAATGAGGATGATGCATTGGATGACAATCACAAAACATGTGTGCGGGACATTATTGAGGGAGAGCAATAGTTTGAAGAACATATGAAATGAAGTGCAAGAGTAAAAGAGGATGGATCTAGAGGAGATGAATCTTGGAGACCCTAATGACACAAAAAAAGTGCTTGTAAGCATTGGGCTTCAAGAGCCATTTAAAGAACACCTCATACAATTGCCGATTGAATTCAAAGATGTGTTTGCATGGCATTATAGAGATATGAAAGGGGTAGATCCTCCATTATTCCAACATAGGATCAACCTAAAGAGAGATGCAACTCCAGTGATCCAACAAAGGTAAAGAATGAACCCCAATTATGCCATACAAGTAAAAGAGGAGCTATATAAACTACTCAAACTTGGATTCATGTATCCATTGGATCACGTGACATGGTTGTCACCAATTATCATTGTTCCAAAATAGAATGGCAAACTGAGAATATTTGTGGACTATAGAAAGCTGAATGCTACCACAATTATTGATCCATTCCCACTACCATTTTGTGACTCAATCCCAGATGTTGTTGTAAGCCATGAAATCTATAGTTTTCTAGATGGATTTAGTGGCTATAATCAGATCAAAATGTCCCCATAAGACAAGGACAAAACAACATTTGTGGCTGAGTGGGGAGTCTTTGCTTCTAATGTAATGACATTTGGACTCAAGAATGCACTACCAACCTTCCAAAAGTACATACAAGAAGTATTTGTAGAATACTTAACAACTTTCATGAGAGTAAATTTGGATGATTTCTCAATTTTCGGACAAAGACATGAGCACCTTTATCAGCTCAGACTGTGCTTTGAAAAATGTAGAATGGCTCAACCCTACTAAATGTGCATTTGCTGTAAAAAGAGGAGTCCATTTGGGACACATCATCTCAGAAGAAGGGATGGAAATTGATCCCGAGAAAGTCTCAGTGATACAAAAGGAAAACCCGCCAAAGACTACCTAACAATTACAAATATTTGTTGGACAAATCAAATGGCATTGTAGGTTTTTGAGGCATTTATCCAAACTATGCTTCCCACTCATCAAACTGATACGGGAGCCAAAACAATATGTATGGGGAAAAGAGGAGCCATAAGCCTCTGATATCTTGAAAACATGTTGGTCATAGCTATGAGGATAGTGGGAGAGAAGGAAGGAGTCTCACTTGCGGCATTTTCACATACACAATGGGGGAATACACACAAAGGTGGAGGCTGAAAATAGCTTTCCTCTTCTTAGTTGTGAAAGCCAAAAGAACTCTAGTACAAAGAAATAGAAGAATCCTATATGTGGGTCTCAAACCAAACTTAGCTAACTAAGGTGGCATACTAACTGAGCCACGAACTAGAGTACATAAGGATAGCTGTCATCTAGCTATTATTCATGGGCGGTGTACCAACCGCATCTGCAGCTAACAAGTCGGTGACATAAATGCACAACAGTCACCCTGGCATATCACAAGTGGAGCTCGATATCTCAACACCCCCTCGAGCTCAATCCCAATTCCTGCACACCAAGTGTTGGAACACTGAAAGGAAAGAGTAGAGTGGACACAAAATCAGAATACTTGCTTATAGAATGAAGAAAAGAGAGGTCCTTAAGTAGGCACCTCATACAAGGTCACTGACATCACTGATGACCTTAAAGCTCCACAATCATCTCCTCAATCTGCTCCTAGATTCACTCAATCATCCTATGTGGCTTTTCCACCACCTAACTGTGCTTGTGGGCACCTAACTGTGCCTCTAGCACTCACACATAGAAACATAAGGTGTGCCTGAGGCATACACCTTGAGATATCCCAACAAACCCCCCCTCAAGGAAATGCCTCAGGCTATGTCAAGGATACATCTAGTCTCATAGTTTCTCATGCCATCTCATGGTGGTCAAGGATAAATCTATGGCTAGGTTCTCATGCTAGCAAGGGTTCCCTTGGGTGTAAGGTAAACAAAAAAGGGATACAAAAAGACCTTCCAATGGTTATCTCCCCTGCATGTACATGCACACAATGTCTGCAGGAGGTACCATGGAACAAAACATACACATGGCCTACATCATAAGGTGACCAGAGGTGTTTACAAAACACACAAAACACAATAGTTTATTTTCATTCATTTTGGAGGACTATCCAGGCTGAGTACCTTGACATAAAAAGAGAGATCTGGAGCATACATAGAGATGATTTAAAATGCATAATCTTCAAAGGATGCCTCATCTTGTGGAGGCTCATTCACTGTAAGTAGATTTGCATTTTCTGTCTTTGCTTTGGCTCTGCAAAACTTCTCACTATGGTTGTTTTTGCCACAGTGCTTGCATGGATTAACTTTGAAGCAGTCCTTTGAAAGGTGATTTGTCTTTCCACAGTGATTGCAAGGAGTATACTTGCCCTTCTAGAATTTCATAACATAAGCAGTGTCATTGCCTTTCCTTAGCTCCATATGCCTTTCTTCTTCTTGGAGAGCTGAGATAATGCCTTCAAGGTTAGGATTGGGAAGATTCTTCAAAGTGCTAACAATTTGATCAAAACTTTCAGGCATACTCTTAAGTAACACTGCCATAGCATCATCAGGGGTGATAGGAGAGTTGATAGAAGCTAATTGAGTCATAAGACTCCGCATATAGTTGACATGAGCAGCTAAAGTAGTATCACTTGCCATCTTTAATTCAAAGAAAGAGATTTTAAGTGATAGTTTAGAGATGTGAGAGCTTGCACCAAAAATCATGTCTAGCTTCTGCCAAGCTTCCGAAGGAGACTCCAAGTCAGAGATATGATGTATGTAATCATCACCCAAAGCTAGAGCAATTATACCATATGCTTTTTCTTCTCTTGCTGGATCCCTTGCCGGTTGTGTCGGAGTTGAAGATTGTCCAGCATTGGAGGCCGTAGAAGAAGCGGTAGGAGTAGGTTTGACAAGTCCCCATAAGTTCTCCCGCATCAATGCAAATTTCACCTTCATTTGCCATGTATGGAAGCCCTTTCCATTGAACTTCTCAAGATTATATATGGTAGCCATGAGAGGGTCTAACCCAGATATTGGGCAGTGTCTATCTCTCTTACAAGGCAAAAATAACTGAAAGACTTCCAAAGTATGAGCACTTGATGCAGCAAATAGTAGTGACTAGATTTCAAACAATGATGCTTCTTTTTACATGCTTCATAGAAGTGGATGAAATAAACACTTTCCAATCACAACCAGGTCTAGCAAGTCAAAACAAAACTGAAGCAACACTTGTAGTGAAGTTATTGAAAACTTCAAAAGACCAGAAATGCTAGAGTAGCATTTTATGTAGCATCATTTTCAAAAGCTTGTCAAAACTGTCAAAACTAGAGAGCTGAACTTGGAGGGCTCATAGCACACTCTTCAAAGCAAAAGAAAGGGGGCTTTCTGAGGCAAAAGAAAGCTGGTATACCACAGTAGATCCTCTGGGAAGAAGAGGCGAAAATATGCGTCAGGTCGCCTTCTCCTTCTTGAACAAAGTCGACTGGTTTTTCTCTGTTTTCTCCTTCAATATGTAGCCATTGCTGCTCAGATTTCAGCACAAGGTAGCTCTAGGTATGGAGAAGCTTGCCCTGAAAGGAATTAGACAAAGACGGAGCAGGCGCAAAGAAAACGCAGCAAGAAGATTCGACGAACTTCGTACAATGGCGACCAGCAGAGCGTGTAATTCTTCAATTGCTTGTAGCCCGAAATTTGCCCCAACAAGAGGGATCTCCAGCTGGAAGGGCGTGGGAAATGGGTGAGAATCGGAGGAGAACAAGCTCAAGCAAATTTTTGGAAGAAGAGGGAGAGATGGTGAAGAAGAAGAAGAGGAAGAAGATGATGATGTGGCAGAAATGGGCTCAAGGGGGATCAAATGGCTCTGATACCATGTTGGAACATTGAAAGGAAAGAGTAGAGTGGACACAAAATCAGAATACTTGCTTATAGAATGAAGAAAAGAGAGGTCCTTAAGTAGGCACCTCATACAAGGTCACTGACATCACTGATGACCTCAAAGCTCCACAATCATCTCCTCAATCTGCTCCTAGATTCACTCAATCATCCTATGTGGCTTTTCCACCACCTAACTGTGCTTGTGGGCACCTAACTGTGCCTCTAGCACTCACACATAGAAACATAAGGTGTGCCTGAGGCATACACCTTGAGATATCCCAACACCAAGCAGGTCTCTAAACTTGCGCAGCTTCTCTATGCCCAATGCCTTCGTGAATATGTCAGCTACCTGATCCTCTGTGCTGACATAAACTAGATCAATAAGACCTAGTAAAACCTTCTCCTGCACATAGTGATAATGTACCTTAATGTGCTTTGTTCTAGCATGATAGACTGGGTTATTTGCCAAGTGTATACTGCTCATGTTGTCACAATAAATGACAACTGGCTCATCTGTAGACTGATGCATATCATAAAGTAGCTTATGCAACCAAGCTACCTCACATGCAGCCATTGCTGCACCCCTGTACTCAGCCTCTGTGCTTGACAAGGCAACTGTAGGCTGTTTCTTGCTGCTCCAAGTGACTGCAGCACTCCCAAAATAGAACACATATCCACTGGTAGATCGTCTATCTGAAATACTACCAGCCCAATCAGCATCAGTGTATCCATGCAACTGTATCTGAACCCCAGCCTCATAAAATAGTCCATACTGCAATGTGGACTTCACATACCTGAGTATGCATCTAGCCGCATCCAAATGCGGTTTCCTTGGAGCCTGCATAAACTGACTTACCAATCCAACAGCATAGCTCAAATCTGGCCTGGTAATAGTCATATAAATCAAACTTCCTACTATGCGTCTGTACATAGTAGGGTCTTCTAGAAGCTCACCAGCATCTGCGCTCAACTTCACATTCTGCTCCAAAGGAACTGAAATAGGCTTACAGCCTGTCATCCCATATTTGGACAGCATGTCCAATCCATACTGCCTCTGCAAGAGCCGTATCCCACTTGGTGATCTAATCACCTCAATGCCCAAGAAATAACGCAGCTCTCCCAAATCCTTCATCTCAAACTTCTGCTTCAATAGCATTTTCACATGAAGGATATCTTCATCACTATCACATGTGATGATCAAATCATCAACATAAATGACAAGTAGCAGTATACCTTTCTCTATTTTTCTCACATAAAGTGAGAAATCTACCTTGGAAATCTGAAAGCCAATAGTGACAAGATACTATCCTATCTTGTCAGACCATGCTCTAGGTGCTTGCTTCAAGCCATATAAAGCTTTCTTCAACCTGCAAACAAACTCAAGATGAACAGCATGAACATAACCTTGTGGCTGCTCCATAAAGACCTCTTCTTGCATATCACCATGTAAAAAGGCATTCTTTACATCCATTTGATGTAAAGATCATCCCTTTGATGCAGCCATAGCAATGACTGCTCTTACGGTTGCCATCCTTGCAACCGGACTGAATGTTTCTTCATAATCAATGCCATATGTCTGTGCATACCCCTTGACAACTAATCTTGCCTTGTATCTGTTCACAGAACCATCTGCATTGTGCTTCACCTTATAAACCCACTTACAGCCAATTGCATTCTTGTCTTTAGGCAAAGGCACCAATTCTTATGTAGCATTTGCTTCCAAGGCATCCATTTCTTCATCCATGGCTTTCTCCTATTTTTCTTTTCCCATGGCTTGCTCAAAAGAAGTGGGTTCTGGTTCCTGTATTACTTTGACCATATCGGCATAGTGAATGGCTGTAAATCCATCATATTTCAGCCTATCCACAGGATACTTGACTCTGGTAGACATGTGCAAAATAGGCTCACTACCAGGTGCTCTCAAAACATCCATGGTCTTCCTTACTCTAGGTGTAACAATAGAAGGAATACCCAACTCATCATCAAGGCTCTCTTCTGAGCCACTGGATTCACCATCCACAGAAGAGTGACCTGCATTCACATCAAACATGGGCTGATCTACCTTCTCTTTTCCTTTTCATGATACCTGCATACCACTATCTGCATTGCTTTGAGGAGATTCTCCTGATCTCAATCTACATGTCCATGGTGAAGTATATGAACCACTGCTAGAGGACACTGCAGGTCCACTAATATTTTGTGATTGCTGCTGTGAATTCTATGCAGCATTACCATTTTGTGCATCTACATCATCACATTTACTGGTTTATACCAGCTACTCATCTCATAAAAAACAACATCTCTGCTCACTGTAAACTTACGAGTAGAAGGGTTATTGCATCTATACCCTTTCTACTACAAAGAATAACCAATAAAGATGCACTTCTCAGCTTTTGGATCCAACTTGGACCTCAACTCATCTGGCACATGAACATAGGCAATGCAACCAAAAATTTTCAAATGAGAAATATCTAGTTTGCTACCAGTATACATCTCCTCTGGTGTCATGCCATGTATTGCTATAGTGGGAGTCCTATTCATTATGTAAACTGCTGTAGCAATTGCTTTAGCCCAATAATAATATGGTAGGTCTTTTTCATTTAGCATGGCTCGAGATACCTCTCCAATATGCCTATTTTTCCTTTCTGCAAGTCCATTTTGCTGTGGGGTATGACTGCATGAATATTGTTGCTTTATGCCATGCTCCTATAGGAACCTTGCAAACTCATTTGAGAGGTACTCTCCCCCTCCATCTGACCTTAGGCATTTTAATTGCAACCTGTTTCTTTTTCAGCCATAGCTTTAAAAGCTTTGAAATGCCCAAACACTTCACTTTTCTTTTTCATAAAATACACCCAAACTTTTCTGCTGTAGTCATCAATAAAAGTGACAAAATAATGACAACCTCCAATAGATGCAGCTTTAGTAGTCCACACATCAGAGTGGATTAATTCCAATGGCTTCTTACTCTCTTGAACATGTCTAGGAAATGGTTTCCTTGCCTGTTTTCCAAATTGACAGGCTTCACATACCTTATGCATTTGTGCAACCTTGAATTTAGGCAATCTTGCAATAATATTTTGGGCTTGCATTGATTTAAGTCGTTGTACATTAACATGACCAATGCGTTTATGCCAGATATCAATATCTACAACTACACCGGTCCCATGTGCAAACATTGCTACACTCAATTGAGGCATGTCCGCATCCAACGTAAACATCCTGCCCTTCTTCTTTCCTTTGGCTATCAAGCGACCATTATTTTCCATATCCTCAACAAAGCATCCATGAGGATTAAATCTGACCTGCAAGCCCTGCTCAACCATTTGAGCAACAGAATTAGGTTCTTGGTGATGTTTGGGACATGAAATACATCAGACAAGTATTTCTTTTTCCCATCTTGCATAGACAAAGGAATTTTACAAATCTGCTTAACAGGATGTGCAGTGTCATCACTAGTCTCCACAAATCCTGGTCTTTCCATTTTCCTTGCATCCAGCATCCATTCTGCATGACCTGTCATGTGGTTGGACGTAGCTGAGTCAACATACCACACATCATTGCTTTCTTTTGCACTTGTCACAGAATTGGTCATGTGCTGCACCATAAACAAATGCTCATTTCTGTCATCACCCTGTCTACTAGAGGATGCATAATTGCCTTGTTGCAATTTTCCATTCATAATGTCATTCTGCTTTTTGTAGCAGTCTTTAGCCATATGACCCATTTTACCACAATAGTAGCATTCAACATTGCTGTTTGCATTTTGACCTCTCTGCCATCCACCACGGCCTCTTTGGCTCCCCTTGCCTTTAGAGATACCACGTCCTCCTCCATAGGACTGGTTTTCTTGAGTTTGCTGCATATTCTAATTTCTACCATGGCCTCTAGATCGGCCTCCTCTACCTCTGCCTCTACCTCTTCTAGCATTTGAGTAGAAGACAGTTTCTTTTGAAGTTCCTCCTGAAGAAGATGCACCACCATTTCGCTGCTCTTCAGAAATTAGAAGAGCAAACAACTCCTCAAAATCAGGAAATTTTTCACGGACGGCAATGGATGTTTGGAACTGTGCATAATCCTTTCCTAGACCATTCAAGGTCACAAAAGCTAAATCATCATCTTCCACTGGCGATCCAATGGAAGCAAGTGCATTTGCAATTTTCTTCACATTCATGTGGTAGTCATTGATGCTCATATTTTCTCTCTGTACATTGTGCAACTCCTGCTTGAGTTGCATTTTCCTGGCTTGTGTATTTGTGCTATACATTTTTGCCAAAGTATCCCATGCCTCCTTTGGCGTACTTGCATCTTGAACATGCACAATCATAGAATTCGAAATACTGATAGACAGCCAATACATAACTTTTCTGGCTCTCTCATGCCATCCTTTAAATGCTTGCATTTCCTGTTGATTGGGAACATTAGGAAGAATTGGTTCTTCTTCGTTTCTTGTAATGAACTCCCAATAGCCTTCCATAAGGAAATTCGTCATTCTAAACTTCCATGCTTGGAAGTTGTTCTTGTCAAGCTTTTCAGTGACAATCTGTGAAAGAGAATCAAACGCCATTGCAGAGCACTGCAAAATATTTTGTCACTGCAAAATACACGGCTTCCGCCTCACAAGGGCAAATCTGCAAAACTAACAAAAGTGGTATTTGACTATACAGTCACTTCCTAGTGATGATTTTGCATGAACAGGCAATAAGGATGATTCTGTAACTCCCAATATCTCTGCACACAGGCATACAATGCAATTTCTGTGGCAACTTTCCACCGACCTACAGAACAGTGGTCACATACCAAAAACAAGGCCTTTTTCTCAGTGCTTGCAGAGAACTTCTGCCTCCGGAACAGGCACCGAAATGGCCTTGAATTAAGAAAATAAAGTCACCTAGGGCTTCGCCCTTACCGCAACATATACTGCCCCTCTCGCTACACCGCAAAGGGCGTCTCAATCTCAGACAGTGCACTCTTGCACTTCTGGCTATGCTATCTGCAGAGATTCGCTCCCAAACTTGAAAAAGAAAAGCAACACTGGTCCTCTTACCAAGACACCGCAAACTTGGTTTGCTTTCTTGAGCTCCTTACCACGAACCAGGCTCTGATACCATGTGAGGATAGTGGGAGAGAAGGAAGGAGTCTCACTTGCAGCTTTTTCACATACACAATGGGGGAATACACACAAAGGTGGAGGCTGAAAATAGTTTTCCTCTTCTTAGTTGTGAAAGACAAAAGAACTCTAGTACAAAGAAATAGAAGAACCCTATATGTGGGTCTCAAACCAAACTCAGCTAACTAAGGTGGCATACTAACTAAGCCATGAACTAGAGTACATAAGGATAGCTGTCATCCAGCTATTATTCATGGGCAGTGTACCAACCGTATTTGCAGCTGACAAGTCGGTGACATAAATGCACAACGGTCACCCTGGCATATCACCAGTGGAGCTCGATAACTCAACAATAGCACCCATACTCTAGCCGCCTGATTGGACATTACCCAACTATGTTTTTGTGTATGCATCAAATGTGGCTGTTGGTGCAGTATTGAGGCAACAAAAGAACTTGACAAGTGTTTCAAACTAGTGTACTATGCAAGTAGGATTTTGTCCAAACATCAGAAGAATTATGCTGTCATTGAAAGGAAGAGAAGGACTTGGAATGGTATATGCATTACACAATTTTAGGCACTATCTACTTGGAAACAAGGTTATCTTTCATGTGGCCCATCAAGAACTAATATATTTGGTCAATAAACCTCAACTGACTAGAAGACTTGCAAGATAGATGCTTTTGCTATAGGATTTGATTATTCAATTGTGCATAGACCTAGAAAGAAACATGCTATTGTAGATTACCTAAGCAGATTGACAGTAGGAGAAGATTCAATAGGAATACCAGATGAACTACCTGATGCATAAATATTCATGATCCGAATAGATAATCCTCCAGACTAGTATGATAAAATGTTATTCTTTCTTATTGATGGTCTAATACTTGAATCTTTGACTAGAGATCAAAGGAAAAAGCTTGTTTTGCAAAGCACACACTACTTGGTCATTGCTGGAGTTCTCTATAAGAGGGGGATAGATCAAGTCATAAGGAGATATGTACAAAGTCATAAGAAAAAGGATGTCTTGGTAGAAGGTTTTGGAAGATCAGTAGGAGGACACTTCTTAGGTGAAATTATAGGAAGAAAGGTAATGCAAGCATGCCTATGGTGGCAAACAAGATGCTCATAATTATGCAAAATCTTGTTTGACATGTCAAAGAGATGATAGGCCACTTGATGATGACAGAATGCCACATTAGCCTTGAGCCCACTTCAAAAATGGGGGCTAGTTTTTGTATGTCCCATTAAGCCAGCAACAAAATACACAGGAAACCAATACATCCTAGGTGCAATTGATTATTGCACAAAGTGGGTAGAGGTAATGGCCCTCAAGGACAACAAAGAAAGAAGTGTTGCATGGTTGCCAATGGGGTCCTACTTTTGAGGCCTAAATGCATGAAATAGGTAGCGCGTTAATGCACTACCTATTTTAGGCATTCAGACCCTAAAAGTAGCACCCCGTATCTTTGGACTTGCACAAGCTGTGGTGTTCCTATTGAGATTGTGTTAGATAGGCTCAGGGGGGTCACTATGTATAAACCCTCTATATCACGTGCGTTCAAGGCCTATATTTAAAATCCCTTATCTGTAAATTTTTTCATTAATAAAATGTACCCCTTTTCTATACAAATCTGTAAATTTTTTCCAAAACTATTTTAAATAATCCCTTATGTATATTTATTCCTGTAAATTTTAGAAATAAAAAATATCCTTCTGTTGAACTCACGTGATAGGGTTACATATGATGAGTGACCCCCCCGAGTAGATAGGGGCACACACTTCATCAACAAGACAATCAAGGTCACAAAACTACATATGATGCTCCACAAGAAATCGACAGCTTACTACCCACATAGGAATGGTCAAGCTGAAAGTACCAACAAAATCATAAAGAAAATATTCAGGAGGACAGTGGCTAACAATCCTACAGGATCAAAAGTTAGATTCAGTCTTATGGTCACTGAGAAGAGCCTACAAGGTAGTATAGACCTAAAACCATATGATGACCACTTTTCTGATATGATCTACCTCTATCTCTGCCTCTACCTCTGCTTCTATCTAAAGCTATGAATGCGTGATCATTAGAATGACCTTTTCATGATTGAATGGTCTGAGTCCTAAGTTCTTCATTAAGTAGGACTGACTGAAGTTCTTTGAGTGTCGGTATTTACCGTTGAATAGCAATACTCTGGACTAGAATCTCGTATCCCTCTCCTAGTCCATTTAGGATTACTTGAACCATTTCTGCAGGGTTCATAGTCTCTCCTACTACTGCAAGTTGATTGTTGTAGTCTTTTATCCGGAGTACATAAGCATGACCGGTTTGACTGCTGTTGCAAAAACTCTGGTTGATCTGGTTTCTCAGTGTGAGAATCCTAGATGTGTTCTTGGACTCATAGACAGCTGCAAACATATCCCATGCTTCTTTCAATGTCTTGACTATGTTGAGTTGTCCTAGCATGACATCTTGCACATTCTACTTGATCAGATGATGGGCATACTTGCCTTTCTTATCCCATTTTGCCTGAGCTCAGGCAATGGCAAGATCTGCTACTGGTGTGAAAACTGTTTGTATAGCTGTAGATTCTGTTATAGATCCCATTACTGGAGTTGTGACAATAGGTGGAGTAGAGCTATTGCTTGCTGGATCGTCCAATGGTCTAGGTGTAGACCCATCAACATACTCCCATTTGTCCTGAAGTACAAGAATGGTCTCCATTCGATATTTCCATGTACCGTAATTGGAGTTGTCTAACTTAGCAGATGCCTCCAGATTGAGGTTGCTAGTAAGTATCATGAAAATCTCTATATGAATCAACTACAAAAACACTGACTGCAGCAATTGAAATCTCTGAACTATCAGTGGTGAAGATAGAACTCCAATATATAAAATCTGATCTATGTTACAAGGTTTGTGGCAAATGATGTTGGGAATAGCCAAGAGGCTTTATAAGGCTGAAATGATGTGCACAATGCCGTGAAATAGCCGTATAGGCTTTACAATGGTGGCATGTGTGTGTGAAAACAAATGCTATCTACCCATCGAATGATCGGCAATGCCTCTGAACAACTCTGAAGTCGGCTCACTGAAATGATGAACGTCAGGTTTCAAGTAATGTAATGATGTGAAATCATATTTGAGCATATAGATTGACTCCGAGTAGGTACTAGTCGGGAATTTCAAGCATGACTTAGATTGGAAGCTTGGGGAAATTTAAAGCATCCCCTCTATGGCGATCTAGTCTACTTTGATCTAGATCTATACCAACTGTCGATCGAAGAAAGAATAGCAAATAATTCCTTTTCTTTTGTTCTTTTTAAGTGCTCAGTCAGATGCATCAATGTAGCGGAGAATGTGCATGAAGGAAGTGGTTTTGTCAGCGAGGCTCAAACGTGAGTATAACTTGCACCAAAATGTGCACGCGATGTGACGAGCACATAGAGCACGAAAAATAAAGCGACTTTCTTGTTTGAAGCGCCCTCAAATTCTTCCTGGATCAAGAGATATGACTTAATCTAGGTGGAGGGGCAAAAGGAATGCAAATGGTGCTCAATGATGATGTGTCACTGTGAGTCACATGCAGTGATGATGTGGCACTATGCCTAGCAAGAGGTGTGCCTGTGAAGTAGTGATGAGGTGGTAGGAGTGGTCACATGAAGTGCCTGTGGAGCACTGTGTGTGCCTGTAGAGGTCAGTGATGATTGTGCTGCTTATGTGGCACTAGTTGACCTAATTAGGTTCACCTAGCCATGGTCTGTTGATGTCAGCAAGGGGTTAGACTGCCGTGTGGTAATCATGACATGGTAGATGATGTGGTAGATGAACTGGTAGGCTGATGTGGCTAGATGATGTGGCCTACTGACAGATGATGTGGCAAATGCTGACATGGCAATGGTGACGTGTCACTACTACTGAGTTGGCAAGAGTGATGTGGTAGGTGATGTGTCCTACTGACATGGACTGACACCGTGGTAGATGATGTGGTAGTGTTGACTTTGATTGATGACATGGCTTTCGGTGACATCTGACAGATAGATTGATGATCTAGCAGCCTCATGGGATTGGCTGACGTGTCACCTTAGATGCTGTGGCAGAGAATAAGATAGGTATACATGGCACATTGGGGTGCTTGATGATGTGGCAAGTGGATAAGACTCCATGCGGGAGCCTATGGTCGAAGCACTGGAATCTTCATAGATTTCGACAAAATCTGTAAGATTCCATCGTCGTTTTGTTGGAGTCTGTCGACGGTGCCGTTGGAGGTGCACGATTGGTTGGACGTGATCGCCTTAGTCACCTGGGCTATATGGAGCCTGCAACTAGAATATGAAGCCGCAAATGGGCTTTGGAGCCTATTGCACCAAACCCTTGGATGCAGAGGGCATTGCGAATCGGTGCTTGGTGGTCGTTGGTGCTTTCATGGAGCTTTGGGAGCTACTGGAGCACTCAGGTTTGCTGGAGGTGATGAGTTGCCTATATCTCCTTCTGCCCGAGCTCGTGGCTTTCAAGGTCTGCTGATGGCAAGGTGACCATTGGTGGCGCGGCTTGAGAGCAGCTGAGGCTTTGGTCGTTAGATGTGCATGACTACTGGACTATGTAGTTGTAGAGCAATGGAGCATGGGCTCGTTGCTACTAGACCAGTTTGTAGGTGTTTGGAGTCGGGTAGGTGCTTCTAGGAGGCTATGGTAGAAAGTCGCTAACTTGAGGCTAGAGCTTGAGGTCGACGTTGATAGCAAGCTATGTCGTAGGGCATCAAAGGCAGCGTTGGTGGTGTGGCATTGATGGAGGTGGTTGGCTGGAGCTCAACTACTAGGCTGTAAGGTTGTTGCTCTATCATTGTCGCTCCTAGACTATGGAGTGTTAAAGGGAGCACTGGTTGTAGAGAAGCGTGCTTGCAGTAGAGGTCTTGCTTGCAATTTTTTGTAGATCTCACTGTGTGTGTTGATTTAGCTCCACAGCTCAAAGCTTACACAAAGGACTTGGAGTATTGCCCCTGCTTCTAGTACATGTGACTATATGTAATACCTCTATCTCTCTCAATTGGAAAGAATATAGAGTAGTAGCTCTCTCTCTCTTGAAGTGAACACTCCCTCTAAGAACTGAACCTCAAGAACTGAGATGAACTCTCAAAATCTCTTAAAAATGAACTGAAATCTAATTAGAAAACTCTCACTAATAGAATGAGCAGAATTCGATGGAAATTCTCTCAAAGAACTCTCAATGAATGGAATTTTTCCCTCACAGAAGAGAAAACTCGATCTCAATCTCACAAGAAGGATAGCGTCTCAGTGGAAGACAGAACCATGCTCTGATACCATGACAAAATATGAAGAGGGGAGAGGAGAAGAGTGGAGATGAGGAGAGAGGGCACAACTAGAGAGCACACTACAAATGACTAACTATACACTAGATTTGGTTTCAAAAATAGAATATATACAAAACCCATTTAGGGTAAGGATTAAGGGATCTAACCCTTTCCTTTATAGCACTTTATTGGGTTAGTGCTATGCACATATGATCACATTATGGTGCTATGCACATGTGATCACATGATGTTGAGCGTGAACTCTCAATAGGTTGTGTCGGCATTTCTTGCACTGTGTCATTCTCTACCTTATGTAGCTCTTCTTGTATCTGTTCTTCCTTTTTTAATGCCTTCTCTGACTCTTTTTGTTGTTCAGGTATTGGAAATAATTTTTTTTTCTTTCCTTTGGGTCATTGTGTGAAGAGAGTGGGAGAGAAGTAAGGAGTCTCACTTGCAGCTTTCTCACATACAAAATGGGGGAATACACACAAAGGTGGAGGCTGAAAATAATTTTCCTCTTCTTAGTTGTGAAAGCCAAAAAGAACTCTCTCTTAAGTACAAAAGGAATTGATGAACCCTATATGTGGGTCTCAAACAAAACTCAGCTAACCTAGGTGGCATACTAACTCAGCCACTAACTAGAGTACATAAAGATAGCTGTCATCTAGCTATTATTCATGGGTGGTGTACCAACCGCATCTACAGCTAACAAGTTGGTGACATAAATGCACAACGGTCACCCTAGCATATCACGAGTGGAGCTCGATATCTCAACACTCCGTCAATCCCAATTCTTGCACACCAAGCAGGTCTCTGAACTTGCACAGCTTCTCTGCACCCAATGCCTTTGTGAATATGTCATCTACCTGATCCTCCGTGCTGACATAAACTAGATCAATAAAACCTACTAGAACCTTCTCCCGCACATAGTGATACTGCACCTCAATGTGCTTTGTTCTAGCATGATAGACTGGGTTATTTGCCAAGTGTATACTCCTTATGTTGTCACAATAAATGACAACTGGCCCATCTGTAGACTAATGCATATCATAAAGTAGCTTATGCAACCAAGCTACATCACATGCAGCCATTGCTGCACCCCTGTACTCAGCCTCTGTGCTCGAAAGGCAACTGTAGGCTGTTGCTTGCTACTCCAAGTGACTACATCACTCCCAAAAGAGAACACATATCCACTAGTAGATCATCTATCAGAAATACTACCAGCCCAATGAGCATCAGTGTATCCATGCAACTATATCTGAACCCCAGTCTCATAAAATAGTCCATACTGCAATGTGGACTTCACAAGACCATCCCTTTGATGGAGCAATAGCAATGACTGCTCTTACGGTTGCCATCCTTGCAACCGGGCTAAATGTTTGCTCATAATCAATGCCATATGTCTGTGCATACCCCTTGACAACTAATCTTGCCTTGTATCTGCTCACAAAACTATATGCATTGTGCTTCACCTTATAGACCCAGTTGCAGCCAATTGCATTCTTGTCTTTAGGCAAAGGCACCAATTCCCATGTAGCATTTGCTTCCAAGGCATCCATTTCTTCATCCATGGCTTTCTCCCATTTTTCTTTTCCCATGGCTTGCTCAAAAGAAGTGGGTTCTAGTTCATGTATCACTTTGACCATATAGGCATAGTGAATGGCTGTAAATCCATCATATTTCAGCCTATCCACAGGATACTTAACTTTGGTAGACCTGCACAAAATAGGCTCACTACTAGGTGCTCTCAAAACATCCCTTGTCTTCCTTACTCTAGGTGTAACAACATAAGGACTACCCAACTCATCATCAAGGCTCTATTCTGAGCCACTCGATTCACCATCCACATAAGAGTGACCTGCATTCACATCAACCATGGGTTGATCTACTTTCTCTTTTCCTTTTTGTGATACTTGCATACCAGTATCTGCATTGCTTTGAGGAGATCCTTCTAATCTCAATCTATCTGTCCATGGCAAAGTATGTGAAACACTGCTAGAGGACACTACAGGTCCACTAATATTTTGTGATTGTTGCTGTGAATTCTGTGCAACATTTCCATTTTGTGCATAGTTAGTTGAGTGTGGTTTGAGACCCACATATAGGGTTCTTCTATTTCTTTGTACTAGAGTTCTTTTGGCTTTCACAACTAAGAAGAGGAAAACTGTTTTCAGCCTCCACCTTTGTGTGTATTCCCCCATTGTGTATGTGAGAAAGCCGCAAGTGAGACTCCTTTCCTCTCTCCCACTATCTTCACAAGGGTTTGCACGTGTGGAGGTTACCTTTTAAAAATTCATTCTCCCATTGTGTGAATACTCACAATCTCTATGATTTCATCTTCACTTCCATCAATCGTATTAGAATACGCTCCAACTTCCTCATCATGCAAGATGCATTACACAATCTCCATGAAGACAAAGAGGACCATTTTGAGGAGAAAGCTGGAATTAGTTTGACAAGCCTAAGAGGAGTCAAAACAAGATTTGACCCAAGCATGAAGAAGTGCAGAGTCACATGGGTGACACGATGGTCTCATTGAGAAGTCAAGACCCCAAGAAAATGATCAAGCAATAAGAAGAACAAATAGCGTTGTCACCCATGTGAGCAGTAAGAGACTATATTTAGATACTTCAACTCGCTTTATAGATTTCAATTTTAGTTTAGATGACGGAATGGTGCAAAACACAATTTGGTTGCACAACATGCAACTGCAAACATACCACAAGCTCTCGTGGTGGACATGGGCAATGAATATGGAAGCGGAAGAACAGTTCCACCATCTTCAGAACATAGGGGTTAATTTGACACCAGAAATGCCAATCATACCAGAGTTCATTTCTAAGGTGTTCTAGTTGTTGTGGGATCCAGAAGCTCCCAACTTAAACCTGCAAATAGATATGTGGGCGACATTATGATTGAAAATTTTGGGCCACGAGTTCACTCAAAGGGCTATTTTCTAGTGAAACATGCATAGGGAGAGCAACAAAAGGAGAAATGCTATTGGTTTCTAGACAGGGTTCTACTTTTGACAAAATATGATTATTTCTCCCCAAATAATTATGTGATGATGCATTATGCCAAAACAGGCCATAGAGTGAATTGGGCATAGATTTTCATAGACAGGATTTTGAGGGAGATCATTAATAAGGGCAAGAGGAGAATTGTCCAGCACAACAAGCTTTGTTCAACCTTGTTTTCACTATTCATATAGATTCCCAATGTCCCGAGGCCCCAACAATGCATTCCAAAATCTTTTGAAGAGGAGGCAGATATCGAAAGGAAGACTCTGCAAGAGTCAGAGAACAAAGAGCAGACTAAAGTTTTACAGAAGGAAGGATACACAAAAGAGGAAATTCAAAAGTATTTGGCTAACAAGGACAAAGGACTACAAGAACCACTTGATGTCATCCAGATTTAGGAGAACCAGACTGAAAAGTCAAAGACAAAGAGGAAAATTGTCAGGGTAGAAACTACACCGACGAATAGGCTCAATGTGTTGAGATATCGAGCTCCACTCGTGTTATGCCAGGGTGACCGTTGTGCATTTATGTCACCGACTTGTTAGCTGTAGATGTGGTTGGTACACGGCCCATGAATAATAGCTGGATGATAGCTATCTTTATGTCCTCTAGTTAGTGGCTCAGTTAGTATGCCACCAAGGTTAGTTGAGTTTGGTTTGAGACCTACATATAGGGTTCATCTATTCCTTTTGTACTTAAGAGAGAGTTCTTTTTTGCTTTCACAACTAAGAAGAGGAAAACTTATTTTCAGCCTCTACCTTTGTGTGTATTCCCCCATTGTGTATGTGAGAAAGCTGCAAGTGAGACTCCTTACTTCTCTCCCACTCTCTTCACATGGTATCAGAGCTCAGTTTGTGGTAAGGAGCTCAAGAAAGCAAACCAAGTTCACAGTGTTTTAGTAAGAGGATCAGTGTTGCTTTCCTTTTTCAAGTTTGGGAGCAAATCTCTGTAGGTAGCATAGCTGGAAAGTGCAAGAGTGCACTAACTCAAATTGGGACGCCCTTCACGGTGCGGCAAGAGGGCAGTATATGCTGCGGGACAAGGCGATGCCCTGGGTGACATTATTTTTTTGATTCCAGGCCATTTCGAGGCCCGTCTTGGTGGCGGAAGTTTTTCGCAAGCACTCAGAAAGGTGTCCTATTTTTGCTGTGTGACCACTGTTTTGCAGGTCCGTGAAAAGTTGCCATAGAAATTGCATCGTATGCCTATGCACAGAGATATTGGTAGTGACAGAATCATTCTTATTGCCTGTTAATGCAAAATTCTCACTAGGAAGTGACTGTGTGGTCAAATACCACTTTCGTCAGTTTTGCAGATTTGCCCTTGTGAGGCAGAAGTTGTGTTTTTGCAGTGACATAATATTTTTGTAGTGTTTTGTAGTGCTCTTTCACAGATACACTAAAAAGCTTGACAAGAACAACTTCCAAGCATGGAAGTTTAGAATGACAAATTTCCTTAAGGGAAAAGGCTATTGGGAGTTCATTACTAGAGCTGAACAAGAACCAATTATTCCTAATGTTCCCAATCAGCAGGAGTTGCAGGCATTTAAAGGATGGGATGAGAGAGCCAAAAAAGTTATGTACTGGTTGTCTATTAGTATTTCAGATTCTATGATTGTGCATATTCAGGATGCAAGCACGCCGAAGGAGGCATGGGATACTTTGACAAAAATGTATAGCACAAATATGCAAGCCAGGAAAATGCAGCTCAAGTAGGAGTTGCATAATGTGTGGAGAGAAAATATGAGCATCAATGAGTACCACATGAAGGTGAAGAAGATTGTAGATGCACTTGCTTCTATTGGGTAGCCAGTGGAAGATGATGATTTAGTTTCTATGACCTTGAATGGTCTAGGAAAGGATTATGCATAGTTTCAGACATCCATTGCCGTCCGTGAGAGTTTTCCTGATTTCGAGGAGTTGATTGCTCTTTTAATTTCTGAAGATCAGAGAAATGGTGGTGCATCTTCTTCAAGAGGAACTTCAAAAGAAGCTGTCTTCTACTCAAATGCTGGAAGAGGTAGAGGCAGAGGTAGAGTAGGCTGATCTGGAGGCCATGGCAGAAATCAGAGTATGCAGCAAATTCAAGAAAACCAGTCCTATGGAGGAGGACGTGGTAACCTTAGAGGCAGGGGGAGCCAAAGAGGTTGTGGTGGATGGCAGGGAGGACAAAATGCAAACAGCAATGTTGAATGCTACTAATGTGGTAAAATGGGTCATATGGCTAAAGACTGCTATAAAAAGCAGAATGACATCATGAATGGAAAATTGCAACAAGGCAATTATTCATACTCTAGTAGACAGGGTGATGATAGAAATGAGCATTTTTGTATGGTGCAGCACATGACCAATTATGTGACAAGTGTAGAAGAAAGCAATGATGTGTGGTATGTTGACTCAGGTGCATCAAACCACATGATAGGTCATGCAGAATGGATGCAGGATGCAAGGAAAATGGAAAGACCAGGATTTGTGGAGACTGGTAATGATACATCACATCTGATTTTGCAGATTGGTAAAATTTCTTTGTCTATGTAGGATGGGAAAAAGAAATACCTGTCAGATGTATTTCATGTCCTGAATATCACCAAGAACCTAGTTTCTGTTGGTCAAATGGTTGAGCAGGGCTTCCAAGTCAAATTTAATCCTCATGGATGCTTTGTTGAGGATATGAAAAACAAAGGTCGCTTGATAGCAAAAGGGAAGAAGAAGGACAAGATGTTTACGTTGGATGCGGACATGCCTGAATTGAGTGCATCAATGTTTGCACATGGGACCGGTGTAGTTGTAGATATTGATATCTGGCATAAACGCATTGGTTATGTTAATGTGCAGTGACTTAAATTAATGCAGGCCTAAAATATTGTTGCAGGATTGCCTAAGTTCAAGGTTGTAGAAATGCATAAGGTATGTGAAGCTTGTCAGTTTGGAAAATAGGCAAGGAAACCATTTCCTAAACATGTTCAAGAGAGTAAGAGGCCATTGGAATTAATCCACTCTGATGTGTGGACTACTAAAGCTGCATCTATTGGAGGCTGTCATTATTTTTTCACTTTTATTGATGACTACAGCAGAAAAGTTTGGGTGTATTTTATGAAAAAGAAAGTTGAACTGTTTGGGCATTTCAAAGCTTTTAAAGCTATGGTTGAAAAAGAAACAGGCCTGTAAATAAAATGCCTAAGGTCAGATGGAGGGGGAGAGTACCTCTCAAATGAGTTTGCAAGGTTCCTGTAGGACATGGCATAAAGCAACAATATTCATGGAGTCATACCCCACAGCAAAATGGACTTGTAGAAAGGAAAAACAGGCATATTGGAGAGGTATTTCGTGCGATGCTCAAAGAAAAAGACCTGCTAGATTATTATTGGGCTAAAGCAGTTGCTACAACAGTCTACATAATGAACATGACTCCCACTGTAGCAATACATGGCATGATGCCAGAGGAGAGGTATACTGGTAGGAAACTACATATTTCTCATTTGAAAGTTTTCACTTGCATTGCCTATGTTCATGTGCCAGATGAGTTGAGATCCAAGTTGGACCTAAAAGCTGAGAAGTGCATCTTTATTGGTTATTCTTTCAGCAGAAAGGGTATAGATGCTATAACCCTTCTACTCGTAAGTTTACAGTGAGCAGAGATGTTTTTGATGAGATGAGAAGATAGTATAAACCAGTAAATGTGATTGATGAGCCACAAACTAGAGTAGATAAGGATAGCTATCATCCAGCTATTATTCGTGGGCGGTGTACCAACCGCATCTCTACTAACAAGTCGGTGACATAAATGCACAACGGTCACCCTGGCATATCACGAGTGGAGCTCGATATCTCAACTGTTGACTCTGTGCCAACATGAACTTATGAAGAAAGAGAAGGTGATACAACTTTGTGATACAACTTTGTGTTACAACTTTGTGTTACAACTTCTAGACACAACTTTATGTTACGACTGTATGTAACAACTTTGTGTTACGAGTTTGTCTACATGAAGAGAGAGAATGTGTTACGACTTTGTGATACAACTTTGTGACACAACTTTGTGTTACAACTTTGTGTTACAACTTTGTGTAACAACTTTGTGTAACAACTTTGTGTTACAACTTCTACATGAAGAGAGAGAATGTGTTACGACTTTGCGACACAACTTTGTGTTACGACTTTGCGACACAACTTTGTGTTACGACTTTGCGACACAACTTTGTGTTACAACTTTGTGATACGACTTTGTGTTACATGCAGAGAGAGAAGCTCTCCAACTTGTATAAATACCCCATAATGGAATGAAGCCCACACTCTTGGGGCATTGTGTTGAGTCTACATTGGTATTCCAAGCATTTGTCTCAAGTGTCCATGCTTCCTTGCACTGCACGTCCAAAAGCATGTCCTAACCTTGCAACCCTTCTCCCCTCTCCTCCAACCCTGCAACCCATCCTCTCCCTCTCCTCCTCCCTTCTCCCTCCTCCTCCTCCTCCTCCTCCTCCCTCCTCCTCCCTCCTCCTCCTCCTCCTCCTCCTCCCTCCTCCTCCTCCTCCTCTCTCCTCCCTCTCCCTCCCCCTCTTCCCTCCTCCTCCTTCCTCCTCTCTCTCTTACTTCACCCATGCTCTTACACCTTCTTCCTCTCCCACTCCTATGCTTTTCTAAACCCTTAAACTCAATGATCTACGAGGGAGACGAGTTCTCCACCATGTACTTTACTCTGAACCTTGGATCCTCCTCCTAACCCTGAACTCCTTCTAAACCTTGGAACCTCCTTCTGAACCCTGGAACTCTTTCTAACCCTGAACTCTTTCTAAACCCTGGAACCTCCTTCTGAACCCTTAAACTCCTCCTAAACCCTACAACCCCCAATGAAGGCGGAAGCCTTCATTACCCCAACAACAATGGTTTACGTGCCTTTTACACATGCTTGCATTATGTTTACTCACCACACTTAAGCCTACGTCTCTCACCGGAACACGACTCGAGGTCCTAAGCTACATATATACTACAACGACAATTCCAATATATCTGTAGGTGACAAAAGCCTCGAAACCCTGCAACATAGAAAACCCAGCTCTTCCTACGAAAGCGGTAGGAAAGAGCCAACATTTGGCGCCGTTGCCGGGGAGACTAGCGTCTCAAGTAACGAGTAAACATGCGTAGGTAGGTGTAAAAGCCACATGATGTACAATTAGGCTAGGTAGTGGACACGGTTGCGTAGAGCTTTCAATTACGATCATTTTACCTTTTTACAGAAAGGCAAACCGAGCTCTCCATAAAGAGTTATGGCTCGGGAAGAGTTTAGGGTTAAACCCTAAACCTAAACCCTAAACCTAAAATCCAAACCTATAAAAACCTACTCCACCCCCCCTCATTCTTCATCTCACACTTTTTGCCTCCATTCTCTTCCTCCTTCCGAGCCCCACGCAAGACACTCCTCCCTCTCCATCGACCGCCCCCTTACTCCTATCCTCGCACATCGAGCCCTTCTCGCAGCGATGACCTAGCCTTCCACCCACCGTCCATTGTTCCGCGACAATCCCGTTCCATCGAGAAAGACTTGGAGAGCGTCAGGTAACCACTTCGCCTTGCTTTTCAATTTCCGTCTTTCAGTTTTTTTGTTGCTCTTTTACCCCTCCCCCATCATCACCACCATTCCCTCATTCCCTCCACCACCATCTTTCCCCCCCCTCGCCCTCTCCCCCTCCACCACCATCTTTCCCCCTCACCTCCCCCTCCCCCCTCCCCCTCCATCTCCACCACCATTTTCCCCCTCACCTCCCCCTCCCCCCTCCCCCTCCATCTCCACCACCATTTTCCCCCTCCCCCTCCATCGCCACCACCATCTTTCCCCCTCCCCCTCTCCCTACCACCTCCCCTCTCCCCCTCCACTATCACCTCCCCCTCTCCCCCTCCACCACCATCTTTCCCCCCCCTCCCCCTCTCCCCCACCACCACCTCCCCCCTCCCCCTTTATCTCCCCCTCCCCCTCCCCCATCCCCCTCTCTCCCCTTCATTCTCTCTCCAACCCCCTCTCTCTCTCACTCTCCCCCTCTCCCCGTCTTCCCCCTCTCCCCCTCCACTACCACCTCCCCCTCACCTCACCCCCTCCCCCTCTTTTCCCCCCCTCCACCACCATCTTTTCCCCCCCTCCCCCTTCATCTCCCCCTCCCCCTCCCCCATCCCCCTCTCTCCCCCTCATTCTCTCTCCCCCCTCCCCTTCTCTCTCTACCATCATCTCCCCCTCCCCCTCCCCCTCCCCCTCCCCCTCCCCCTCTCTCTCTCACTCCCTCCTCTCTCCCCCTCGTTCCCTCCCCCACCCCTTCTCTCTCTCTCCCCCTTTCCCCCCTCGCCCCCCCATCCCCCTCTCTCCCCCTCCCCCTTACCCCCCCTCGCCCCCCCCATCCCCCTCTCTCCCCCTCCCCCTTACCCCGCTCAACCCCCCCATCCCACCCACCCCACCCCACCGACCCCCTCGCTCCCGCGGCGGCGCTCCGCAGAGACACCGCCGCCGTTCCCGCCCACCCCGCCCGGGCCGCCGACGCCCGCCCGCCAGCAGCAGAGCCGCCAGCGGCGGCGCCCTCGCTCCCCGCCCGCCGCCCCGTGGCGGCGCACCGCGCCGCCCCCGCCCCGCAACCCAGCGGCGCATAGCGCCGCCCCCGCCCTCCCCGCGCGCCGCCCTCGCCCGCGGCGGCGCCTCCGCTCCCCACCCGCCGCCCTGCGGCGGCGACCCCGCGCCGCCCCCGCCCACGTCACCCGCCGCCCCGCGGCGGCGACCCCACGCCCCCTCACTCGCCCCCGCGGTGCGGCGACACCGGCCGCCCGCCCGCCGCCGCTCCCCGCCGCCCAACCCTGCCCTTGTCCCCCTCGCTGCGCAACCCACCCCTCTCCCCCTCACCCTCTACCATCACCCCCTGCCCCTCACCCCCCGTCCCCCCTCGCCCCTCACCCCCGTTTTCCCCCGCCCTTCACCCCCCGTGCACACCCCTCCCCCCTGCGCGCAACCCCCCCCGCGCGAACCTCCCCCCTGCGAAAACCCCCCCGCGCCGCCGTCGGAACGCCCCCCCCCCCCCCCCCCCACAGGCACCAGCCAAAAAAAAAAAAAAAAAAAAAACCCTAAAACTAACCCTAGGTTACGTTTAATCTTAGTTAGGTTAGTCTTAACTACAGCTAGGTTAGGTTAGTTAGGTTAGGATAACTAGGTTAGTTAGTTAACTTACATTAGTTAATGTAATTAGGTTAGGTTAGTTTAACATCGGTTAGTTATTAACAGTTAGGTTAGCCCAACTAACCTTTAGTCAAAAACTAACTGTAGTTAGTCAAATTAGTTAGTTACAAAAACTGGACAGATCTAGGTTAGTTAGTCTAACTAGAGTCACTTAGTTTCAACCCCTCGGTTGGACTTAAAGTCCATTCACACCACCATTAGGACCCCCCCAAACGCCCAATTTAGCCCTCCTTTAACCCCTCGAAACTCATCCGTTTGGGACCCAAATTGAACCCCGTTTGAACCCAGATTTCACACACGGAAACACCACGTTACGGGGTATTTTTCCAGCCCATTGCACACCATTTCGGCATCCCTAGCACACGTTCGTTCGCGCCCCCGTGTGGGCCTCATTTTGCATTTATTCACTCGTATTTTCACGCCGCGACCTTCGATTAACGATCCGTCTGCACCGGCACATTTCCCTACACACGTAGGACAATCCTAGGCACATTATTAACACGACGGTCCCTACACAAACTAACATCACTCTAACTCTCCTAACGACACCACCTCCACGCCCGCACTTGGGGTAGCGATCCCCTTAGCCAATCACGCACCCTCTGCATGCAGTTACGTTCCGGCCAACGACTTCGACTCCAACGCTCGCCCAATCCGCAAATTACTCCACTGCCACAACCGTCCCCGCCAATCCTCTACCCCGAATTCCCCCCTGAGATTCAACAACTTCCTTTCACTCCTCCACGCCCCAACATGGCTAGACGCCGTCCTGAGCATGATGGGGACATCGAGCTCGATGCCGAGGCTGACAACTTCTTCAATCGACGAAATCACAACAATCACGGCCGACGCCCCTTGGGAAAACTGGAACTTCCCAAATATAATGGTAGGGGAGACCCTGCTCGCTTCCTCCAACATTTTGATGCCGCATGTCGAGCAGGTGGTGATCAATCCCATGAAACTAAGGTGGCTTGGTTTCCAATGGCCTTAACTGATGAGGCGTCAGAATGGTACCTCGACCTTCTTGTGGAAGAACGTGCTACATGGGACCTACTTCAAACCGAATTCAAACGTCGCTTTCAAACGGAGAGGCTACAAGATGATCCCGCTCTCCAACTCAGCAAGATTGAACAAGGCCGGAGGGAAGATGTACGCACATACCTGGGAAAGATGAAGAGATTGATCGCAAAAAGTGACCCACGCCCAGATGCAAAGTACCTCACAGCATGGTTCATAGCACGTCTACGAAAGAAAATCCGCAAGGATATGAAAAAGATAAGTAGCTATGAAACATTCAGTGCTGCTCATGCGGCAGCCATTGACATTGAAGATGGCATGACCTCGGGGGGGTCACTATGTATAAACCCTCTATATCACGTGCATTCAAGGCCTATATTTAAAGTCCCTTATCTGTAAAAAATTTCATTAACAAAATGTACCCCTTTTCTATACAAATCTGTAAATTTTTTCCAAAACTATTTTAAACAGTCCCTTATGTATATTTATTTCTGTAAATTTTAGAAATTAAAAAAATCCTTCTGTTGAACTCACGTGATAGGGTTACATATGATGAGTGACCCCCCCGAGGGCATGACAGATTCAGACACTAGCAGTGATGATGCCAGATCAAATACACGAGATAAGCGCTCAAAAAAAGGTAAATCAAAGGACACTGCCGAAACATCCAATGAAGATCGCCTCGAGGCCATGACCTTGAAGCTGAAAGAAGATATGATGCAGGCCATGGATCAAAAACTTCACTTGTCTCAGCCGCCAACTCAAACATATCCACGGCGAGAAAATGTCTGGTGCCCACACTGCTTGGCAAATCATACACAGCAAATGAATGCCTAGTCCTAAGAGCAAGAATCAATGCACAAGCAAATCCACCGCCACGGTTGTGGTGCCATATCTGTGTCGTCGGCGGCCATGATGAGACCAGTTGCATCTTCAACATGCGCAACAATCCACCTCGACCACCACAATACCAAGCGGCACCCATGCCAGTATACAGGCAACCGGCACTTGCACAAGTGCCCCCAGCTCCGAGACTAAATCCTGTACCCGTTCGGACACAAGTTCCCCAACTACTCAGGAATCCGAATCCACGACCGTATCCAAGAGCAGCAAATCCAGCTCCTCAGGCAGTTCCAATACATCAATTACAAGCCGAGGAAGTCGACTCGCTATTTGAGTATGAAGCAGAGTACCCAGTGTACTACGTCGAAGGTGCAGAGGGTTTAATACCAGTCTATGCAAATCAAGTGCGACCCAACACATTTCGCGCACCAATCAAGTGTTACGGTTGTGGAGAAAATCATAGAATCGCAGAATGCCCTCATCGCGGTAGCCCAGCCACTTTCCAGCCACTCTGCAGAGATTGTGGCATAGGACATGCCTGTATGGATTGTCCCATGAAAAATAAGGTCCCAGAACAAACAGAGGTTAAGCCTGACGTCCCCATCGGCATCATTGGGGTGGACCATCAAAGTCTGGGACCGGCAAGTCTAAGGTCACAACCTATCAATGTAATTACACGCCAACAGAAAGCGGCTACGAAGGACCCTATCATTCCGAACCAACCGAAGCGACTTCTGAGAAAGAAAGCACAAGTGCCTCCACCTCCGCCAGGCAATGAGCAGCCGAGTTCATCTACATCAACTTCCGAGCCTCGAATAAAAGAAGCTCCATTCCCGAATGCAGAGGTGGAGAAGGCTCGTTTTCAGGCACTTCAGCAATGGGTCCAAAATGAACAAGCTCAATTTGAGGCTCAGAAACAAGCTCAAGACCCACTCCATGACTTGGCCCAACAAAGTATTGATACTGTACTCGAGCCTTTGTTCCAACAACAGACTCCACAACAGAATGTACCGCCCCGTCAACTTGAAGGAGCTGCACTCTCTAGTATCCTGAGTTGCCCTGTGTCCATTCCCATCGGAATCCTCTTACGAAATTGTCCCAATCTCTGGGAGAGTTTCAAAGGATGGATTGAACTCGCAAATCCCCCTCCACCTATGAACGACATTGATGATATCCCTGTGCAGATGGGTGAGAAAGATGACATACGCAACATCATTGTGCCTTTGATCCACAAGGCATATAATGAAATCCAAGCCATAGTGGATGGTGGAGCAGGTGTCAATGTCCTATCAAAGGAGCTTTACGAAGAATGGGGTCTCCCACCAATGCAAAAGGTTAATTTCAACATACGCCTTGCCGATGATTCACGGGCTAAACCCTTGGGAATAGTGAATGGCGTGTCCACAAAGATCGCAGGAGTCCGCTTTTCCCTTCAATTCACAATCTTGGATCTCCCCAAAAAATCCTATCAAATCTTACTGGGACGTCCTTGGTTACGGGAAGCATCAGTCCTCCATGACTGGGGAACGGATAGATTGCCAATCCAGAATCGAGACACTGCAGTCAGGGTGAATGTGGGGACAGGAGTTATTAAACCAATTGTTCCTAGAGCATTGGATGACACATCTTCCACGACAATCTCGAGCAAATCAGATCCCTTGCAACAGCATGCCATAGCAGGTGACTCACAAAGCAATGTCAATAACTGGATACAAACATTGGCAACCATCGACAACTGCCATTCATTAGACCCCATCTTCTCACAAATAGATGTTAACGCACTATAGGTCGATCCTCCACCGACACATGAAGAACAAATCGATCTAGAGATGCCATTCTTTATGGCTGATCTCGAATGGGATAATGAACCTGAAGAAGGTACCCATACCAATGATGACTCAGATTTTCCTTGGGACCTTGAGACAGAAGCTGCGAATGCTGCAATTGAAGATCAAATCTTTGATAATGACCTAGCCATTCTGCATGCCCTAATGGCAGTTGAGCTCCCAAAAGTTGAACCTCCACAGTTGCATAACAGCAGAAGATCCCGCAAGAAAGCTGCCGGAGGAAATCGCAGAAAAGCCAAGGCCGAGCACTTCAATGAATTCGAAGGAGCCCAAACACGGATTGTGGAATTGTATCTTGCAAAGGCAGTCCTCTCAAAGTCAAAACCACCACCTCTTGAATGGTCCCCTGAAGGACTGGAAGGAGTATGTGCAGCACATGAACCCTTACTTGGAAACACCTTACCAGTGGAAAAGTTACCCCACAGTTCCCAACGTAAGAAGTTTTGGAAATATAAGCCACATGTGCGGATGAAGCTCGATCAAGAGACTTCAGAAAAAGAAAGGCAAGAAGAGCCTAACAAATTACTAAATGCAACTATGCCACCCAGTACTCATGACACATCTCAGGCTAGTTCAACCCCATCAGAGGCCGATCTTCGAGAAGTGCCGGAATACTTTAAGAATTATACAAGTGGTAGTGCACCAATAGCAATGCCAAGACCAATCAGAGAATCTGAAGTTCAAGAAACTGATAGCATTGGAGAAACTCCAATCTATGAGGGACCGGCAAAAACACGCATAATAAACCTCGCCCTTGAAGGGGAGGAAGAAAAGTTGGTTTTCATTGGGAAACAGCTCCGTCAAGAAGATGAAAGCAAACTTAAAGAACTCCTAATGGAATACCGTGACTGCCTAGCATGGTCATACAAAGAGATGAAAGGAATTTCACCAGAAGTGGCAGTTCACACGATCCCTATAAGGGAAGGTGCTCGCCCTAAGGTATGTGGACCTTATCGCACAAATCCTAAATATGGCACCATGGTTTATGATGAGCTGGAAAAACTCCTAGATGCCGGATTCATCTACGAGATAGAGCACACTGATTGGGTTTCACCCATTGTCATTGTTCCTAAACGCAACAAGAAGCTCAGAATATGTGTAAACTTGAAAAATGTGAATGCCGCCACAATTAGGGATCACTACCCCCTACCCTTAACAGAAACAGTGTTGGAAAAGGTGGCAGGATCCGAAATCTATAGCTTCTTGGATGGCTTCAGTGGCTATAACCAGGTACAAATTGCTCCTCAAGACCAATCAAAAACAGCATTTGCTACAGAATGGGGTATTTTTGCATATAGAGTCATGCCATTCGGCCTTTGTAATGCCCCAGCCACATTCCAGCGAGTCATGTTCACAGCTTTCAAGTCATTTTTGAATAAGTTTTTACAGGTCTTCTTGGATGATTTGTGCATCCATTCAACCAAACAGGACCACTTCAAATGTTTGGAAGAAGTACTAATCAAATGCAGGGAGTATGGCATCTCCCTAAATCCAACAAAATGTCAGTTCATGGTCACCCACGGAGTTGTTTTGGGACACATCGTCTCTCAACATGGGATTGCAACTGACATGGACAAAATCAAGATCATCATGGAATTGCCTCCTCCTACAAATTCCAAAGGTGTACAGGTCTTTATGGGACATGCCGGCTATTATAGAAGATTTATATTGCGGTATGCCATGATAGCTAGACCACTTTACAAATTATTAGTGGAGTTCTTATGGACCGAAGAGTGCGACCAAGCCTTTGAGCTTTTAAAGTGGCGCCTAATCACAGCACCCATCCTTCTATCTCCCACTTGGGATATTGATTTTCATGTTCATACTGATGGATCCAAGTATGCAATTGGGAGTGTGCTTTGTCAACCTGGTGAACATAAGAAAGACTACCCCGTCTACTTCGCCAGTCGACAACTCAATGATGCAGAGATCAACTATACAACCACAGAAAGAGAAGCCCTAGCAATGGTGTACAGTGTAAAGAAATTTCGGCACTATCTACTCGCAAATGATTTTGTCTTCTACACCGACCATCAAGCATTGCTTTATCTTGTGAACCGTCCGTGTACCACAGGAAGAATAACCAGATGGCTCCTCTTGCTACAAGAATTCAACTTCAAAATTGTGGTCCGCAAAGGTGCCCAACACTACATTGCCGATCACATGTCTCGAGTCAAGACAGGAGAAGAAGCCACTGGAATAGAAGATGACTTACCAGATGCCACACTATTTCAAATAGATGCTGTTCCAGAATGGTGTGGAGATATCATTGGGTACTTGATGGCAGGAAGACCACCCCCTGACATGAAAGCAGTAGATGCCAGAAAATTGATTCTAAAGGCTGCACCATATCAACTCATTGCAGGACAACTATACAAGATGGGCAAGGACCAGATATTACGAAGATGTGTAATGCCTCATGAGATCCTGCCAATCCTGAGTGAAGTCCATGAAGGCATTGCAGGAGGACACTTCCAAGGGGAAGCCACAGCAAGAAAAGTTCTCCTCGCAGGCTACTGGTGGCCAACACTGTGGGCAGATGCCTATGAATATGTAAAAGGCTGTGATGTATGCCAACGAACTATTAAACCACAACACAAAGACTTCAATCCCCTAACAACAGTTGTTGCACAACAGCCATTTGAAAAATGGGGGATTGATTATGTGGGTCCCATACATCCAGCAACAAAAGGAACACACGCACGCTACATCATTGTGGCCACTGATTACTTTACAAAATGGGCTGAAGCTAAGGCAGTCAGAAAAGGAGATGCCAAAAGCACAGCAAGATTCTTGTACGAACATGTGATCACCCGATTCGGATGCCCCCTTGAAATTGTGTCGGATAGAGGCACACATTTTGTCAATGAGGTAATCCAAGAACTCTTGTCTAGCTTCATGGTCATTCATAGAAAAAGCACACCCTACTACCCCCAAGGGAATGGATTAGCAGAATCCACAAACAAAATCATATGCAATATCCTCACCAAGGTAGTAGAACCGCAGCGTTCTGATTGGGCAGAGAAACTGAATGCAGCCTTATGGGCATACAGAACCACATTCAAGGTCAGTACAGGGAACACACCTTTTCAATTGGTGTACGGCCTTGAAGCCGTGGTCCCACTTGAATTTATAATACCAAGTCTGCGCATCGCAATACAGGAACGCATGGGTGATCATGAGTCCTTGAAAGAAAGGCTCTGTCAGTTGGAAAAGCATACAGAGACAAGACTAGTCGCTTATCATGCCATGACAACAGAAAAACGTCGAAGAAAGGCATGGTTTGACAGGAATCTGAAAGCTAAAGACATCAAGGAAGGCGACTTAGTCCTGTTATACAATGCCAAAGTACACAAGGGAAAATTGAAGTATCTAGGTCAAGGACCCTACCGGGTACGAAAGATGAATCCCATTGGAGCTGTGCTCCTTGAAACACTAGATGGAGTGCAATTCAACACAACAATAAATGGGAGCCGACTGAAGCGCTACTACATTAACACGCGAGCCATCCCCGACAAAAACGAAGATTTGGGAAACCAAGTCTTCCTTAGTTAGGATTAGATTGTATCACAAGCACTCACTCGCATATGCACGTTTTTGCACATATAGTTTGCACTAGATTGTTACACGCACACTCACTGCATACGCACATTTTTTGCACATTAGGGATGTTTGAGTCTTAGTTTCCCTATCAAATCCCACGAATAAGCATATAGTTAGACACATCACATGCACTCACATGATTTTGCATAGGCACATAATAGATTGCATAAAAAATAGTATCACACACTTTCATTCCATACTCTCAAAGCATGCAATGAATTCACACGCACTACACAAAGCTATGCCAAAACTCAAGATAAATTGGCAACAGAGTCTGCAGCCTCCGCAACGAGACCCCCGCCAAACATCACAGCCGTCTCCTATATGCAAAAATATCAAACTTGCATACTAATTATCTACAAGCTCAATGCTACGGGTGCAATCGCATCCAACATGTATGCAAGATAGCAAGAAATGATAGCCTCAACAACGAGACCCCCGCCAAATCTCTTCCCAAGAAGATTCGATGGCAGCGTCCGCAACCTCAGCAACGAGATCCCCTCTGACATTCATAGTCATCTACCCCTCCTTAAGTGGTGACAAGCTTCTTGACCAACATCCTTTATACCGATCCTCCACAACGAGACCCCCGCTAAACCTCTTCCCAAGAAGATTCGATGGCAGCATCCGCAACCTCATAAACGAAATCCCCTCTGGCAATCATAGTCATCTACCCCTCCTTAAGAGGAGATAAGTTTCTTGACTATTGACTACAAATTGTGTGGTGCAAAAGCATTATAGCAAGAACGACTCGCATACCACAAGCTAAATAGCCACTGAATTATGCACATGGCATCCCAACTCTGAAATCAAAATAAGCCATAACCCGAGGACGGGTAATAAAATGGATCCGGGAGTATGTTGACTCTGTGCCAACATGAACTTATGAAGAAAGAGAAGGTGATACAACTTTGTGATACAACTTTGTGTTACAACTTTGTGTTACAACTTCTAGACACAACTTTATGTTACGACTGTATGTAACAACTTTGTGTTACGAGTTTGTCTACATGAAGAGAGAGAATGTGTTACGACTTTGTGATACAACTTTGTGACACAACTTTGTGTTACAACTTTGTGTTACAACTTTGTGTAACAACTTTGTGTTACAACTTCTACATGAAGAGAGAGAATGTGTTACGACTTTGCGACACAACTTTGTGTTACGACTTTGCGACACAACTTTGTGTTACGACTTTGCGACACAACTTTGTGTTACAACTTTGTGATACGACTTTGTGTTACATGCAGAGAGAGAAGCTCTCCAACTTGTATAAATACCCCATAATGGAATGAAGCCCACACTCTTGGGGCATTGTGTTGAGTCTACATTGGTATTCCAAGCATTTGTCTCAAGTGTCCATGCTTCCTTGCACTGCACGTACAAAAGCATGTCCTAACCTTGCAACCCTTCTCCCCTCTCCTCCAACCCTGCAACCCATCCTCTCCCTCTCCTCCTCCCTTCTCCCTCCTCCTCCTCCTCCTCCTCCTCCCTCCTCCTCCCTCCTCCTCCTCCTCCTCCTCCCTCCTCCTCCTCCTCCTCTCTCCTCCCTCTCCCTCCCCCTCTTCCCTCCTCCTCCTTCCTCCTCTCTCTCTTACTTCACCCATGCTCTTACACCTTCTTCCTCTCCCACTCCTATGCTTTCCTAAACCCTTAAACTCAATGATCTACGAGGGAGACGAGTTCTCCACCATGTACTTTACTCTGAACCTTGGATCCTCCTCCTAACCCTGAACTCCTTCTAAACCTTGGAACCTCCTTCTGAACCCTGGAACTCTTTCTAACCCTGAACTCTTTCTAAACCCTGGAACCTCCTTCTGAACCCTTAAACTCCTCCTAAACCCTACAACCCCCAATGAAGGCGGAAGCCTTCATTACCCCAACAACAATGGTTTACGTGCCTTTTACACATGCTTGCATTATGTTTACTCACCACACTTAAGCCTACGTCTCTCACCGGAACACGACTCGAGGTCCTAAGCTACATATATACTACAACGACAATTCCAATATATCTGTAGGTGACAAAAGCCTCGAAACCCTGCAACATAGAAAACCCAGCTCTTCCTACGAAAGCGGTAGGAAAGAGCCAACATCAACACTCCCCCTCGAGCTCAATCCCAATTCCTGCACACCAAGCAGGTCTCTGAACTTGCATAGCTTCTCTGCGCCCAATGCTTTTGTGAATATGTCAGCTACCTGATCCTCTGTGCTGACATAAACTAGATCAATAAGACCTAGTAAAACCTTCTCCCGCACATAGTGATAATGCACCTCAATGTGTTTTGTTCTAGCATGATAGACTAGGTTATTTTGCCAAGTGTATGTTGCTCATGTTGTCACAATAAATGACAACTGGACCATCTGTAGACTGATGCATATCATAGAGTAGCTTATGCAACCAAGCTACCTCACATGTAGCCATTGCTGCACCCCTGTACTCTGCCTCTGTGCTCGACAAGGCAACTGTAGGCTGTTTCGCTGCTCCAAGTGACTGTAGCACTCCCAAAAGAGAACACATATCCACTGGTAGATCGTCTATCTGAAATACTACCAGCCCAATCAGCATCAGTGTATCCATGCAACTGTATCTGAACCCCAGCCTCATAAAATAGTCCATACTACAATGTGGACTTCACATACCTGAGTATGCGTCTAGCCGCATCCAAATGCGGTTTCCTTGGAGCCTGCATAAACTGACTTACCAATCCAACAGCATAGCTTAAATCTGGCCTGGTAATAGTCATATAAATCAAACTTCCTACTATGCGTCTGTACATAGTAGGGTCTTCCAGAAGCTCACCTGCATCCTTGCTCAGCTTCACATTCTGCTCCAAAGGAACTGAAATAGGCTTACAGCCTATCATCCCATATTTGGATAGCATGTCCAATCCATACTGCCTCTGCAAGAGTTGTATCCCACTTGGTGATCTAATCACCTCAATGCCCAAGAAATAACACAGCTCTCCCAAATCCTTCATCTCAAACTTCTGCTTCAATAGCATTTTCACATGAAGGATATCTTCATCACTATCACCTGTGATGATCAAATCATCAACATAGATGACAAGCAGCATAATACCTTTCTCTGTTTTTCTCACATAGAGTGAGAAATCTGCCTTGGAAATCTGAAAGCCATTAGTGACAAGATACTGTCCTATCTTGTCAGACCATGCTCTAGGTGCTTGCTTCAAGCCATACAAGGCTTTCTTCAACCTGCAAACAAACTCAAGATGAATAGCATGAACATAACCTGCTGGCTGCTCCATAAAGACCTCTTCTTGCAAATCACCATGCAAGAAGGCATTCTTTACATCCATCTGATGTAAAGACCATCCCTTTGATGCAGCCATAGCAATGACTGCTCTTACAGTTGCCATCCTTGCAACCAGACTGAATGTTTCTTCATAATCAATGCCGTATGTCTGCGCATACCCCTTGACAACTAATCTTGCCTTGTATCTGTTCACAGAACCATCTGCATTGTGCTTGATTTTATAAACCCACTTACAGCCAATTGCATTCTTATCTTTAGGCAAAGGCACCAATTCCCATGTGTTGACTCTATGCCAACATGAACTTATGAAGAAAGAGAAGGTGTTACAACTTTGTGATACAACTTTGTGTTACAAATTTGTGTTACAACTTCTAGACACAACTTTGTGTTACGACTTTGTGTAACAACTTTGTGTTACAAGTTTGTGTTACAACTTCTACATGAAGAGAGAGAATGTGTTACGACTTTGTGACACAACTTTGTGTTACAACTTTGTGTAACAACTTTGTGTAACAACTTTGTGTTACAACTTTGTGATACAACTTTGTGTTACAACTTTGTGATACGACTTTGTGTTATATGCAGAAAGAGAAGCTCTCTAACTTGTATAAATACCCCATAATGGAATGAAGCCCACACTCTTTGGGGCATTGTGTTGAGTCTACATTGGTATTCCAAGCATTTGTCTCAAGTGTCCATGCTTCCTTGCACTGCACGTCCAAAAGCATGTCCTAACCTTGCAACTCCTCCTCCCCTCTCCTCCAACCTTGTAACCCATCCTCTCCCTCTCCTCCTCCCTCCTCCTCCTTCCTCCTCCTCCTTCCTCCCTCCTCCTCCTCCTCCCACCTCCTCCTCCTCCCTCCTCCTCCTCCTCCTCTCTCCTCCTCCCCCCTCCTCTCTCTTCTTTCCCCCATGCTCTTACACCTTCTTCCTCTCCCACTCCTATGCTCCCCTAAACCTTTTGTTCCTCAACCCTTAAACTCCATGATCTACGAGGGAGACGAGTTCTCCACCATGTACTCTACCCTAACCTTGGAACTCTTTCTGAACCCTGGAACCTCCTTCTAAACCCTGGAACCTCCTTCTGAACCCTGGAACTCTTTCTAAACCTTGGAACCTCCTTCTGAACCCTGGATCCTCCTTCTAACCCTGGACTCCTTCTAAACCCTGGAACTCTTTCTAAACCCTGGAACCTCCTTCTGAACCCTTAAACTCCTCCTAAACCCTACAACCCCCAATGAAGGCGAAAGCCTTCATTACCTCAACAAAGATGGTTTACGTGCCTTTTACACATGCTTGCACTTTGTTTGTTTACCACACTTAAGCCTACGTCTCTCACCGGAACACGACTCGAGGTCCTAAGCTACACATATACTACAACTGACAATCCCAATATATCTGTAGGTGACAAAAAGCCTCGGGACCCTGCAAACATAGAATACCCAGCTCTTCCTACGATAGCAGTAAGAAAGAGCTAACATTTGGCACCGTTGCCAGGGAGACTAGCGTCTCAAGTAGTGAGTAAACATACGTAGGTATGTGTAAAACAAGACACTACTTTGAACTTTCACGAACATAACACTCAAGGGCAAGGAGAGTAAAATTTTTTTCCCAATTCTAGCCAAACATATCAACCCCAAACATCAACTTTGGGTTACTACCTTAAGAAATTTTCTTGATTTCTTAAATAGAAGCCACATGATATACAATCAGGCTAGGTAGTGGACACGGATGTGTAGAGCTTGCAATTTTGATCATTTTACCTTTTTACAGAAAAGCAAACCGAGCTCTCCATAAAGAGTTATGGCTCGGGAAGAGTTTAGGGTTAAACCCTAAACCTAAACCCTAAACCTAAAATCAAATCCTATAAAAACCTACTCCACCCCCTCATTCTTCATCTTTCACTTTTTGCCTCCATTCTCTTCTTCATTCCGAGACCCACGCAAGACACTCCTCCCTCTCCATCGACCACCCCCTTACTCCTATCCTCGCATTTTGTAAGTAACTTCGAGCCCTTCTCGCAGCGATAACCTAGCCTTCCACCCACCGTCCATTGTTTTGCAACAATCCCGTTACATCGAGAAAGACTTGGAGAGCGTTCAGGTGACCACTTCTCCCTCCTTTTCGATTTCTGTCCGTCAAGTTTTTGTGCTTTTTTTTTCCCCCCTCCATCTCCACCACCACCTCCCCCCTCCATATCCACCTCCACCTCCCCCTTCCCCCTCCCCCTTCACCACCACCTCCCCCCTCCCCCTCCATCTCCACCTCCACCTCCCCCCTCCCCCTCCATCTCCACCTCCCCCTCCCTCTCCCCCCTCCATCTCCACCACCTCCACCTCCCCCTTCCCCTCCCCCTTCACCACCACCTCCCACCTCCCCCTCCCCCTCCCCCCTCCATCTCCACCACCTCCCACCTCCCCCTCCCCCTCCCCCCTCCATCTCCCCCTCCCTCTCCCCCCTCCCCCTCCCTCTCCACCTCCCCCTTCCCCCTCCCCCTCTCCCCCTCCCCCTCCATCTCCACCTCCCCCTTCCCCCTCCCCCTCCATCTCCACCTCCCCCTCTCCCCCTCCCCCTCCACCACCACCTCCCCCCTCCCCCTCCCTCTCCATCCCCCCCTCCCCCTCCATCTCCACCTCCCCCTTCCCCCTCCCCCTCCATCTCCACCTCCCCCTTCCCCCTCCCCCTCCATCTGCACCTCCCCCTCTCCCCCTCCCCCTCCACCACCACCTCCCCCCTCCCCCTCCCCCTCCATCTCTACCTCCCCCTCTCCCCCTCCCCCTCCACCACCACCTCCCCCCTCCCCCTCCCACTCCATCTCCACCTCCCCCTCCCCCTCCCCCTTCATCTCCCCCTCCCCCTCCCCCCTCCCCCTCCATCTCCACCTCCCCCTCTCCCCCTCCCCCTCCATCTCCACCTCCCCCTCCCCCCTCCCCCTCCATCTCCACCTCCCCCTCCCCCCTCCCCCTCCCCCTCCATCTCCACCTCTCCCCCTCCCCCTCCCACCTCCACCACCCCCACCACGTCCCTTTCACTCTCTCTCTTTCTTTCTCTCTCTATCCCTCCCCCTTTCTCTCTTTTTCTCTCTCTATCCCTCCCCCTTTCTCTCTCTATCTCTCTCTTTCCCTCCCCCTCCCTTTCTCTCTCTCATTTTCTCCCCATCCCCCTCTCTCTCTTTTCTCTCTCCTCTCTCCCCCTTTCCCCCCTCTCTCTCCTTTCTCTCTCCTCTCTCCCCCTTTTCCCCTCTCTCTCTCTCTTCTCTCTCTCCTCTTTTTTCCCCCCTCTCTCTCTCCTCTCTCCCCCTCCCCCCCCCTCTTTCTCTCACTCTCTCCTCTCTCCCCCTCGTTCTCTCTCCCACCCCCTCTCTCTCTCACTCTCTCCTCTCTCCCCCTCATTCCCTCCCCCACCCCTTCTCTCTCTCTCCCCCTTACCCTGGTCACCCCCCCCAACCCCCCCCCTCTCTCTCCCCCTCCCCCTTACCCCTGTCAACCCCACCCCACCCCACCCCCACCCCTCCCGCAGCGGCGCTCCGCAGAGCCGCTGCCGCTGCCCCCACGCACCCCCCAACCCCGCCCCGCCGCCCGCCACCCCTCTCTAACCCCGCCCGATCCCCTCCCTAACCCCCGCCGCCCCCCGCTCACCGCACCGTGGCGGCGCCCCATAGAGGCGCCACCACCGCGCCTCCGCCCGTGGCGCGACGCCACCGCCCGCGCGCCCCCCACCTCCCACGCCCCCACTCACACCACTCCTCGGCCTCGCCCCCACGGCGGCGCACACAGCGTCGCCCCCCACTCACGCCACTCCCCCACCCCGCCCCCGCTCTCACCCTCAGCCCGCCCCGCGGCGGTGCCAAAAGCGCCGCCCCTGCCCAAGCCTCCCCGCCCCGCGCCCGCACGCCCTCCCCCGTCGCCCCACCCCCCACCCTCCCCCGTCGCAAAGCCCCCCCTCCCCTCCACCCCCTCACCCGCGCCCCCGGCCATCGCACCCCCTCCCCCACGCCGCCCCTCTCCCCCTCTCAGCGCCGCCCCCCCCCCCGGGCGCTGCCGTCGCGAAGTCCACCACCCCCCCGCCCAAAAAAAAAAAAACAAAAAAAAAAGCTAACCTCAAACTAACCCTAGGGTTAGCTGTAACCTTAACTCGGTTAGTCTTAACTACAGTTAGGCTAGGTTAGTTAGGTTAGGATAACTAGATTAGTTAGTTAACCTCGGTTAGATTAGTCCACGTAGTAACTGAAGTTAGGTTAGTTTAGTTAACCCTCAGTTAGTTAGACTAGGTTCGATTAGGATTACCCTCAGTTAGGTTAGACTAACTCTTCAGTTAGTAACTAACTACAGTTAGTTAAACCTCCCAGTTATAATAACTGGGAGGATCTAGGTTAGTTTCCTTAACTAGAGTCACTTGGTTTCAACCCCTCAGTTGGACCTAAAGTCCATTCACACCACCATTAGGACCCCCCAAACACAAAATTTAGCCCTACTTTAACCCCTCGAAACTCATCCGTTTGCCAAACTGAACCCCGTTTGAACCAAGATTTCACACACAAAAACACCACGTTATGGGATATTTTTCCAGCCCATTGCACACCATTTCGGCATCCCTAGCACACGTTCATACGCGCCCCCGTGTGGGCCTCATTTTGCATTAATTCACTCGTATTTTCACGCCGTGACCTCCGATTAATGATCCGTCTGCACCGGCACCTTTCCCTACACACGTAGGACAATCTTAGGTACATTTTAACACGACGGTCCCTACAAAAACTAACACCACTCTAACTCTCCTAACAACCCCACCTCCACACCCGCACTTGGGGTAGCGACACCCTTGGCAAATCACGCACAATCTGCATGTAGTTACGTTCCGGCCAACGACTTCGACTCCAACGCTCGCCCCATCCGCAACTAACTCCACTGCAACAACCACCCCCGCCAATCCTCTACCCTGAATCCCCCCCTGAGGTTCAATAACTCCCTTTAACTCCTCCATGCCCCAACATGGCTGGACGCTGTCATGAGCATGATGGGGATACCGAGCTCGATGCAGAGGCTGACAACTTCTTCAATCAACGAAATCACAACAATCAAGGCCGATGCCCCTTGGGAAAACTGGAACTTCCCAAATATAATGGTAGGGGAGACCCAGCTCGCTTCCTCCAGCATTTTGATGCCGCATGTCGAGCAGGTGGTGATCAATCCCATGAAACCAAGGTGGCTTGGTTTCCAATGGCCTTAACTGATGAGGCGTCAGAATGGTACCTCGACCTTCTCGTGGAAGAATGCGCCACATGGGACCTACTTCAAACCAAATTCAAACGTCGCTTTCAAACGGAGAGGCTACAAGATGATCCCGCTCTCCAACTCAGCAAGATCGAACAAGGCCGGAGAGAAGATGTACGCACATACCTGGGAAAGATGAAGAGATTGATTGCCAAATGTGACCCACGCCCAGATGCAAAGTACCTCATGGCATGGTTCATAGCAGGTCTAAGAAAGAAAATCCACAAGGATATGAAAAAGATAAGTAGCTATGAAACATTCAGTGCTGCTCATGTGGCAGCCATTGATATCGAAGATGGCATGACAGACTCAGACACTAGCAGTGATGATGCCAGATCAAATACACGAGATAAGCGCACGAAAAAAGGTAAATCAAAGGACACTGCCGAAACATCCAATGAAGATCGCCTAGAGGCCATGACCTTGAAGCTCAAAGAAGATATGATGTAGGCCATGGATCAAAAACTCCACTTGTCTCAGCCGCCAATTCAAACATATCCACGGTGAGAAAATGTCTGGTGCCCACACTGCTTGGCAAATCATACAGCAAATGAATGCCCAGTCCTAAGAGCAAGGATCACTGCACAAGCAAACCCACCGCCACGGTTGTGGTGCCATATCTGTGTCGTCGGCGGCCATGATGAGAATAGTTGCATCTTCAACATGCGCAACAATCCGCCTCGACCACCACAATACCAAGCGGCACCCATGCCAGTATACAGGCAACCGGCACTTGCACAAGCACCCCCAGCTCCGAGGCTAAATCCTGTTCCCGTTCGGACACAAGTCCCACAACTACTCAGGAATCCAAATCCACGATCGTATCCAAGAGCACCAAATCCAGCTCCTTAGGCAGTTCCCATACATCAATTACAAGCCGAGGAAGTAGACTCGCTATTTCAGTATGAAGCAAAGTACCCAGTGTACTATGTAGAAGGTGCAGAGGGTCTAATACCTCTATGCAAATCAAGTACGACCCAACACATATCGAGCACCAATCAAGTGTTACGGTTGTGGAGAAAATCATCGGATCACAGAGTGCCCTCATCGTGGTAGCCCCGCTACTTTCCAACCACTCTGCAGAGATTGTGGCATAGGACATGCCTGTATGGATTGTCCCATAAAAAATAAGGTCCCAGAACAAACAGAGGTTAAGCCTGACATCCCCATCGGCATCATTGGGGTGGACCATCAAAGTCTAGGTCCAGCAAGTCTAAGGTCACAACCTGTCAATGTAATTACACGCCAACACAAAGAGGCCATGAAGGACCCTATCATTCCAATCCAACCGAAGTGACTTCTGAAAAAGAAAGCACAAGTGCCTCCACCTCCGCCAAGCAATGAGCAACCGAGTTCATCCACATCAACTCCCGAACCTCAAATAAAAGAAGCTCCATACCTGAATGCAGAGGTGGAGAAGGCTCGTTTTCAGGTACTTCAGCAATGGGTCCAAAATGAACAAGCTCAATTTGAGGCTCAGAAACAAGCTCAAGACCCAAAATCCATGACTTGGCCCCACAAAGTATTGATACTGTACTCGAGCCTTTGTTCCAACAACAGACTCCACAACAGAATGTACCGCCACGTCAACTTGAAGGAGCCGCACTCTCTAGCAACCTAAGTTGCCCTGTGTCAATTCCCATCGGAATCCTCTTACGGAATTGTCCCAATCTCTGGGAGAGTTTCAAAGGATGGATTGAACTCGCAAATCCCCCTCCACCTATGAACGACATTGAAGATATCCCTGTGCAGATGGGTGAGAGAGATGACATATGCAACATCACTGTGCCTTTGATCCACAAGGCATATAATGAAGTCCAAGCCATAGTGGATGGTGGAGCAGGTGTCAATGTCCTATCAAAGCAGCTCTACGAAGAATGGGGTCTCCCACCAATGCAAAAGGCTAATTCTAACATACACCTTGCCGATGATTCACGGGCTAAACCCTTGGGAATAGTGAATGGCGTGTCCACAAAGATTGCAGGAGTTCGCTTTTCCCTTCAATTCACAATCTTGGATCTCCCCAAAAAATCCTATCAAATCTTACTGGGACGTCCTTGGTTACGGGAAGCATCAGTCCTCCATGACTGGGGAACTGATAGATTGACAATCCAGAATCAAGACACTGCAGTCAGGGTGAATGTGGGGACAGGAGCTATTAAACCAATTGTTCCTAGAGCATTGGATGACACATCTTCCACGACAATCTCGAGCAAATCAGCTCCCTTGCAATAGCATGCCATAGCAGGTGACTCACAAAGCAATGTCAATAACTGGATACAAACATTGGCAACCATCAACAACTGCCATTCATTAGACCCCATCTTCTCATAGATAGATGCTAATGCACTATAGGTCGATCCTCCACTGACACATGAAGAACCAATTGATCTAGAGATGCCATTCTTTATGGCTGACCTCGAATGGGATAATGAACCTGAAGAAGGTACCCATACCAATGATGATTCAGATTTTCCTTGGGACCTTGAAACAGAGGCTGTGAATGCTGAAATTGAAGATCAAATCTTTGATAATGACCTAGCCATTCTGCATGCCCTAATGGCAGTTGAGCTCCCAAAAGTTGAATCTCCACAGTTGAATAACAGCAGCAGATCCCGCAAGAAAGCTGGAGGAGAAAATCGCAGAAAAGCCAAGGCCGAGCACTTCAATGAATTCGAACGAGTCCAAACAAGGATTGTCGAATTGTACCTTGCAAAGGCAGTTCCCTCAAAATCAAAACCACCACCTCTTGAATGGTCCCCTGAGGGACTGGAAGGAGTATGTGCAGCACATGAACCCTTACTTGGAAACACCTTACCAGTGGAAAAGTTACCCCACAGTTCCCAACGTAAGAAGAAATATAAGCCACATGTGCGGATGAAGCTCGATCAAGCGACTTCAGAAAAAGAAAGAAAACAAGAGCCTAACAAATTAATAAATGCAACCATGCCACCCAGTACATATGACACATGTCAGGCTAGTTCAACCCCATCAGAGGCCGATCTTTGAGAAGTGCCAGAATACTTTAAGAATTATACAAGTGGCAGTGCACCAATAGCAATGCCAAGACCAATCAGAGAATCTGAAGTTCAAGAAACCGATAGCATTGGAGAAACTCCAATCTATGAGGGACCGGCAAAAACACGCACAATAAACCTCGCCCTTGAAGGGGAGGAAGAAAAATTGGTTTTCATGGGAAACAGCTCCGTCAAGAAGATGAAATCAAACTCAAAGACCTCCTAATGGAATACCGTGACTGCCTAGCATGGTCATACAAAGAGATGAAAGGAATTTCACCAGAAGTGGCAGTACACACGATACCTATAAGGGAAGGTGCTCACCCTAAGGTATGTGGACCTTATCGCACAAATCCTAAATATGGCACCATGGTTTATGACGAGCTGGAAAAACTCCTAGATGCCAGATTCATCTACGAGATAGAACACACTGATTGGGTTTCACCCATTGTCATTGTGCCTAAACGCAACAAGAAGCTTAGAATATGCATAAACTTAAAAAATGTGAATGCCGCCAAATTAGGGATCACTACCCCCTACCCTTAACAGAAACAGTGTTGGAAAAGGTGGCAGGTTCTGAAATATATAGCTTCTTGGATGGCTTCAGTGGCTATAACCAAGTGCAAATTGCTCCTCAAGACCAATCAAAAACATCATTTGCTACAGAATGGGGTATTTTTGCATATAGAGTCATGCAATTCGGCCTTTGTAATGCCCCGACCACATTCCAGCGAGTCATGTTCACAGCTTTCAAGTCATTTTTGAATAAGTTTTTACAGGTGTTCTTGGATGATTTGTGCATCCATTCAAACAAACAGGACCACTTCAAATGTCTTGAAGAAGTACTAATCCAATGCACGGAGTATGGCATCTCCCTAAATCCAACAAAATGCCAGTTCATGGTCACCCACGGAGTTGTTTTGGGACACATCGTCTCTCAACATGGGATTGCAACTGACATGGACAAAATCAAAATCATCATGGAATTGCCTCCTCCTACAAATTCCAAAGGTGTACAGGTCTTTACGGGACATGCCGGCTATTATAGAAGATTTATATTGCGGTATGCCATGATAGCTAGACCACTTTACAAATTATTAGTGGAGTTCTTATGGACCGAAGAGTGCGACCAAGCCTTTGAGCTTTTAAAGTGGCGCCTAATCACAGCACCCATCCTTATATCTCCCAATTGGGATATTGATCTTCATGTTCATACTGATGGATCCAAGTATGCAATTGGGAGTGTGCTTTGTCAACCTGGTGAACATAAGAAAGACTACCCCATCTACTTCGCCAGTCAACAACTCAATGATGCAGAGATCAACTATACAACCACAGAAAGAGAAGCCCTAGCAATGGTGTATAGTGTAAAGAAATTTCGGCACTATCTACTCGTAAATGATTTTGTCTTCTACACCGACCATCAAGCATTACTTTATCTTGTAAACCGGCCGTGTACCACAGGAAGAATAACCAGATGGCTCCTCTTGCTGCAAGAATTCAACTTCAAAATCATGGTCCGCAAAGGTGCCCAACACTACATTGCCGATCACATGTCTCGAGTCAAGACAGGAGAAGAAGCCACTGGAGTAGAAGACGACTTACCAGATGCCACACTATTTCAAATAGATGCTGTTCCAGAATGGTGTGGAGATATCATTGGGTACTTGATGGCAGGAAGACCACCCCCTGACATGAAAGCAGTAGATTTCAGAAAATTGATTCTAAAGGCTGCACCCTATCAACTCATTGTAGGACAACTGTACAAGATGGGCAAGGACCAGATATTAAGAAGATGTGTAATGCCTCATGAGATCCTGCCAATCCTGAGTGAAGTCCATGAAGGCATTGTAGGAGGACACTTCCAAGGAGAAGCCACAGCAAGAAAAGTTCTCCTCGTAGGCTACTGGTGGCCAACACTGTCGGCAGATGCTTGTGAATATGTAAAAGGCTGTGATGTATGCCAACTGACTATTAAACCAGAACACAAAGACTTCAATCCCCTAACAACAGTTGTTGCACAACAACCATTTGAAAAATGGGGGATTGACTATGTGGGTCCCATACATCTAGTAGCAAAAGGAACACAGGCACGCTACATCATTGTGGCCACTGATTACTTTACAAAATGGGCTGAAGCTAAAGTAGTCAGAAAGGCAGATGCCAAAACAGCAAGATTCTTATACGAACATGTGATCACCTGATTCGGATGGCCCATTGAAATTGTGTCGGATAGAGGCACACATTTTGTCAATGAGGTAATCCAAGAAATCTTGTCTGGCTTCATGGTCATCCATAGAAAAAGCACACCCTACTACCCCCAAGGGAATGGACTAGCAGAATCCACAAACAAAATCATATGCAATATCCTCACCAAGGTAGTAGAACCACAGCGTTCTGATTGGGCAGAGAAACTGAATGCAGCCTTATGGGCATACAGAACCACATTCAAGGTCAGTACAGGGAACACACCTTTTCAATTGGTGTACGGCCTTGAAGCCGTGGTCCCACTCGAATTTGTAATACCAAGTCTAAGCATCGCAGTACAGGAATGCATGGGTGATCATGAGTCCTTGAAAGAAAGGCTCTGTCAGTTGGAAAAGCATACAAAGACAAGACTAGTCGCTTATCATGCCATGACAATAGAAAAATGCCGACGAAAGGCATGGTTTGACAGGAATCTCAAAGCTAAAACATCAAGGAAGGCGACTTAGTCCTGTTATACAATGCCAAAGTACACAAGGGAAAACTAAAGTATCTAGGTCAAGGACCCTACCAAGTACGAAAGATGAATCCCATCGGAGTTGTGCTACTTGAAACACTAGATGGAGTCCAATTCAACACAACAATAAACGGGAGCCGACTGAAGCGCTACTACATCAACACGCGAGCCATCCCCGACAAAAACGAAGATATGGGAAACCAGGTCTTCCTTAGTTAGGATTAGATTGTATCACGAGCACTCACTTGCATATGTACGTCTTTGCACATATAGGTAGCATCAATTGATTTTACCTAGAGCTCAGAAGTGATGATGAGTTCTAGCTGCCCTATGAAAATCCCAGCAAAAAAAGCATATAGTTAGTCCCTACTTAGCTACTAGGTCACGTGCACTCACACGCTTTCGCTTAGACACATAGATGATTGCATGAATAATTGTACCACACACTTTCATTCCACACTCTCAAAAGATGTATAAAAAAAGGATCTCTCTCCCCCACACACACAGAAAGGTCATACAGGCATGCCAATCAATTTAATGATCAACGGTACACTACATGTACATGGATGCAGGTTCAGAAAAGATGCCGCCACTAAAGAGGATGCGCAGAAAGAGCCCACCGCCTCAACCACGGGACCCCCTCCAAAGTTCGCAGCCATCTACATCTTCTCAACCACGGAGACCATAGGCATTCGTGGTCCAAAGCGATAGCTCCGAAGAAGATTCAGTGCATGACCAAGCAGAACAAATGCCACCCCAGTCACAACCGGCCTACACAACCGTTAACAAGGCCCAATCATTGGAACTTGTCTGGCCACCCACATCGACTTATGCTCTTTCCTAGGAAGCAACATCTTGCTTAGAGCAACGGGGTCTAGGCAATTTGCATGAGAGCCTCAAATCCTTGGAGGACAGTCCTATCATGACCACCTACATCGAGGACTTTCTCCATTCTTACTACTCCAGCAATGCAAAGGATGGCAAGTACGGTACAATCACTGTACAGCAGAGCCCACTGAACATTATCCTCGACAGTACGGTCATTCAAAGGGCTTTCTCACTGCCAAAACAAGGTGGCCAATACCCTAAACGGTCTGCTGATGCAAAGTTTATCGAAGTACAGTCTCTCCTCACCAAGGGTACCCTGATCCATAGAGATGGCATATTGCTTCGCACAATCCTTGACCATCGCCTCAAGGAAGCAGCAGAATTTCTATCCACAATCCTGGGAATAAAGTACGGCAAGGAATGCTCTCTTCCACTCCGCACATTTGTTTTGCTGAGTAGGAAGCTAAAACAAGACTGGGTCCAGCACTTCGTCGTTTTCTTTACCAAAAAACTCGATGGTTCTTCAGGCCAGAAATGTAAAATTCCACACTTATTGGCTATAATCATCAAAAAAGAACTACAAGAAAGAGAAATGACTCTGCCCCAGTCTCCAAAGCCAATTGAGGAGTTGGACATACCCTTCTCACACCGTCATCAACTTCTCCAGCTATCACATTGATAAGTACAGATGCCTTAACAAAAGTACCTATTTTGGAAAGCAGGATTGTGGAATTGCCCCAGGAAATGCTCCAGCTCGGTGCACAATTGCAACCATTAAGTCTCCACCAATAGCACCAACCCGAGCTCGAGACAAGGTTGGCACCCAAACCTGAGGAAAGATCAGCACCAGAGCTTGAGACCACATCAGCACTCGAACCGCCCATTGACGCCATGCCAGTCGATGAGCCCCAAGGAGAGCTAGTGCCAGATCAGCAGTATGACTATTGTACACAAGGGACTGAAATGCCATTGGAACAACCTCCCCCAAGTACTACAGAATCATCGGGATGGCTACATGGGCACCACTTATATCAGCAATATCGCCAGACCTCATCACCGTCTGTCATTCTCCAACATCAAGCTAGCCAAATGATCCAAATGTCAGAACTCTTCACTAGCTTGGCCAAGGAAGCATATGCAAGAGAATTGGAAAGGTAGATTGCATCAGAAATCAAAGACCAATTCCAGACAATCGCCATAGAGGTCAAGGCACTTCGGGCACAGATAGATGAGAAGGAGGTAGAAGAAGTGCGCATGAACCAGGCTCTCCAAGCTCAAGAGAAGGCCATAAGGGATGTGACCTCCAACCTCCACCAAAGTCAAACACAGCTGACTGCGGCAGTAGAAGCAACGGCAATCCTACAGACCTACTATAACTCCCTGACATCTACACAGGTGCAACAAACAGAGGTAGTGGCACAAGCTCGACTCACTCTCATTCACAAAGAAGAAGAGCTCCAGGATTGCAAAGACAAGCTTGAAGACATGAAACAATCTTTGGCAGTACGTGCCTTTAGCATTGATGAGCTTACAAGGGAATGCCGACTCTTAAAAGACCAACTTGCTATTGTTCAAGTGGCCAGCACTTCACAAGCCCAAGTCTTGGACCAATGGTCCAATACCACTGAAGACATTCCTCAACAGGCAAAGGTCACCTTGCAAATGAAAAAGCTTAAGGAGGCATACACAACCATCTACCATCAGTACAAAGAAAAAATGAATGAGATGCACTCCCAAAAAATAGCCATCTCCAAGCTTGAACTCCAATTGCTAGTGCACAACAATGAGGCATTGGAAGACAACACCAATGATGCCCCACTACAATGCACAACCGTGGTGTATGAAGAGCTTGTGGCTGCTCTACAAGTGGAAGATCACCTCAACGCACGCGTGCTTATCCAATGGAAGCAACTCCAAATTAGGATCATATCTGCTCCTCATCCAACAATCAACTGGAAATGATCAATCGGGACTAAAATCCTGCGCATAATTTGCCAAGACTTGTTTGAAGATGAGAAGAATATCTTCTGCCTGTCTACACATGCCGGGTTTATAACACTCAGGACAAATGCTTTCACTGCATATGTCTACCTCATGGGTAGTCCTCCCCTCAGGGTTATTGCAGGTTTGTTGCCATTGCTACAAAGGCCATCCCTATTATTTGCACGGCACGACATAACCGACATCCAACCCATGCAGCTAATCATCCCATCGCACCAGCAAAAAGAAGTGTCAGAAGATGACAAGGCCTATCTCACATCCAACTTCCACTCTTTCTGCCAACATCATAACCTCACTTCCCCTTGCTGCTACCACCCTCTTAACCTTCCTCGAGCTCCATCCTAACATCTATTCCCTCCATCGTCTCTTTGCTCACCCTCTCCTCCTCCCTCCTCCTCCTTCCTCCTCCTCCTTCCTCCCTCCTCCTCCTCCTCCCTCCTCCTCCTCCTCTCTCCTCCTCCCCCCTCCTCTCTCTTCTTTCCCCCATGCTCTTACACCTTCTTCCTCTCCCACTCCTATGCTCCCCTAAACCCTTTGTTCCTCAACCCTTAAACTCCATGATCTACGAGGGAGATGAGTTCTCCACCATGTACTCTACCCTAACATTGGAACTCTTTCTGAACCCTGGAACCTCCTTCTAAACCCTGGAACCTCCTTCTGAACCCTGGAACTCTTTCTAAACCTTGGAGCCTTGTTCTGAACCCTGGATCCTCCTTCTAACCCTGGACTCCTTCTAAACCCTGGAACTCTTTCTAAACCCTGGAACCTCCTTCTGAACCCTTAAACTCCTCCTAAACCCTACAACCCCCAATGAAGGCAAAAGCCTTCATTACCTCAACAAAGATGGTTTACGTGCCTTTTACACATGCTTGCACTTTGTTTGTTTACCACACTTAAGCCTACGTCTCTCACCGGAACACGACTCGAGGTCCTAAGCTACACATATACTACAACCGACAATCCCAATATATCTATAGGTGACAAAAAGCCTCGGAACCCTGCAAACATAGAATACCCAGGTCTTCCTACGATAGCAGTAAGAAAGAGCTAACACCATGTAGCATTTGCTTCCAAGGCATCCATTTCTTCATCCATGGCTTTCTCCCATTTTTCATTTCCCATGGCTTGCTCAAAACAAGTGGGTTCTGGTTCCTGTATCACTTTGACCATATAGGCATAGTGAATGGCTGTAAATTCATCATATTTCAGCCTATCCACAGGATACCTAACCCTGGTAGAACTGCGCAAAATAGGCTCACTTCCAGGTGCTCTCAAAACATTCCTGGTCTTCCTTACTCTAAGTGTAACAACAGAAGGAATACCCAACTCATCATCAATGCTCTGTTCTGAGCCACTGGATTCACCATCCACATAAGAGTGACCTGCATTCACATCAAACATGGGCTGATCTACCTTCTCTTTTCCTTTTCGTGATACCTGCGTACCACTATCTACATTGCTTTGAGGAGATTCTTCTGATCTCAATCTACCTGAAGTATGTGAACCACTGCTAGAGGGCACTGTAGGTCCACTGATATTTTGTGATTGCTGCTGTTAATATTGTGCAGCATTACCATTTTGTGCATCTACATCAATCATCACATTTACTGGTTTATACCAGCTGCTCATCTCATCAAAAACAACATCTCTGCTCACAGTGAACTTATGTGTAGAAGGGTTATAGAATCTATACCCTTTCTGCTACAGAGAATAACCAATAAAGATGCACTTCTCAGCATTTGGATCCAACTTGGACCTCAACTCATTTGGCACATGGACATAGGCAATGCAACCAAAAATTTTCAAATGAGAAATGTCTGGTTTCCTACCAGTATACATCTCCTCTGCTGTCATGCCATGTATTGCTGCAGTGGGAGTCCTTTTCATTATATAAACTGCTGTAGCAACTGCTTCAGCCCAATAATAATCTGGTAGATCTTTTTCATTTAGCATGGCCCGAGATACCTCTCCAATATGCCTGTTTTTCCTTTCTGCAATTCCATTTTGCTGTGGGGTATGACTGCATGAATATTGTTGCTTTATGCCATGCTCCTGCAGGAACCTTGCAAACTCATTTGAGAGGTACTCTCCCCCTCCATCTGACCTTAGGCATTTTATTTGTAGGCCTGTTTCTTTTTCAACCATAGCTTTAAAACCTTTGAAGTGCCCAAACACTTCACTTTTCTTTTTCATAAAATACACCCAAAGTTTTCTGCTGAAGTCATCAATAAATGTGACAAAATAGTGACAGCCTCCAATAGATGCAACTTTAGTAGTCCACACATCAGAGTGGATTAATTCCAATGGCTTTTTACTCTCTTGAACATTCCTAGGAAATGGTTTCCTTGCCTGTTTTCCAAATTGACAGGCTTCACAAACCTTATGCATTTCTACAACCTTGAATTTAGGCAATCCTGCAACAATATTTTGGGCTTGCATTGATTTAAGTCACTGTATATTAACATGACCAATGCGTTTATGCCAGATATATATATCTACAACTACACCGGTCCCATGTGCAAACATTGCTGCACTCAATTCAAGCATGTCCGCATCCAATGTAAACATCCTACCCTTCTTCTTTCCTTTTGCTATCAAGCGACCGTTATTTTTCATATCCTCAACAAAGCATCCATGAGGATTAAATCTGACCTGCAAGCCCTGCTCAACCATTTGACCAACAGAAACCGCGGGTTCTTGGTGATGTTTGGGACATGAAATACATCAGACAGGTATTTCTTTTTCCCATCTTGCATAGACAAAGGAATTTTACCAATCTGCACAATAGGATGTGTAGTATCATCACCAGTCTCCACAAATCCTGGTTTTTCCATTTTCCTTACATCCTGCATCCATTCTGCATGACCTGTCATGTGGTTTGACGCACCTGAGTCAACATACCACACATCATTTCGTTCTTCTGCACTTGTCACAGAATTGGTCATATGCTGCACCATAAATAGATGCTCATTTCTATCATCACCCTGTCTACTAGAAGATGCATAATTGCCTTGCTGCAATTTTCCATTCATAATGTCATTCTGCTTTTTGTAGCAGTCTTTAGCCATATGTCCCATTTTTCCACAGTAGTAGCATTCAGCATTGTTGTTTGCATTTTGGCCTCTCTGCCATCCACCATGGCCTCTTTGGCTCCCTCTGCCTCTAGAGTTACCACGTCCTCCTGCATAGGACTGGTTTTCTTGAGTTTGCTGCATATTCTGATTTCTACCACGGCCTGCAGATCGGCCTCCTCTACCTCTGCCTCTACCTCTTCCAGCATTTGAGTAGAAGACAGTTTCTTTTGAAGTTCCGCTTGAAGAAGATGCACCCCCATTTGTCTGCTCTTCAAAAATTAGAAGAGCAAACAACTCTTCAAAATCAGGAAATTTTTCACGGACGGCAATGGATGTCCGAAACTGTGCATAATCCTTTCCTAGACCATTCAAGGTCACAGAAACTAGATCATCATCTTCCACTGGCAACCCAATGGAAGCAAGTGCATCTGCAATTTTCTTGACCTTCATGTGGTAGTCATTTATGCTCAAATTTTCTCTCTGCACATTGTGCAACTCCTGTTTGAGCTGCATTTTCCTGGCTTGTGTATTTGTGCTGTACATTTTTGCCAAAGTGTCCCATGCCTACTTTGGCGTACTTGCATCGTGAATATGCACAATCATAGAGTCTAAAATACTGATAGACAGCCAATACATAACTTTTCTGGCTCTCTCATGCCATCCTTTAAATGCCTGCACTTCCTATTGATTGGGAACATTAGGAAGAACTGGTTCTTCTTCATTTCCTGTTATGAACTCCCACTAGCCTTTTCCCATAAGGAAATTCGTCATTCTAAGCTTCCATGCCTGGAAGTTATTCTTGTCAAGCTTTTCAGTGACAATCTGTGAAAGAGAATCAGACGCCATTACAAAACACTGCAAAATATTCTGTCACTGCGAAAAACACAGCTTTTGCCTCACACGGGCAGATCTGCAAAACTGACCAATGTGGTATTTGACCACACAGTCACTTCCTAGTGACGATTTTGCATCAACAGGCAACAAGCATGATTCTGCAACTCCCAATATCTCTGCACACAGGCATACGATGCAATTTCTGCGGCAACTTTTCACCAACGACCAGCCGAGCAGTGGTCGTACGGCAAAAATAGGGCCTTTTTCTGAGTGCCTGCGACGAACTTCCGCCTTCAAAACGGGCCCGAAATGGCCCCCACACCATATACTGCACTCTCGCCACACCATGAAGGGCGTCTCAATCTGAGACAGTGCACTCTTGCACTTCTGGCTGTGCTACCTGCAGAGATTTGCTCCCAAACTCGAAATAGGAAAGCAACACTGGTCCTCTTACCAGGACACCACGAACTTGGTTTGCTTTCTTGAGCTCCTTACCATGAACAAGGCTCTGATACCATGTGAAGATAGTGGGAGAGAGGAAAGGAGTCTCACTTGCGGCTTTCTCACATACACAATGGGGGAATACACACAAAGGTGGAGGCTAAAAATAGTTTTCCTCTTCTTAGTTGTGAAAGCCAAAAGAACTCTAGTACAAAGAAATAGAAGAACCCTATATGTGGGTCTCAAACCAAACTCAACTAACTAAGGTGGCATACTAAGTGAGCCACAAACTAGAGTAGATAAGGATAGCTGTCATCTAGCTATTATTCGTGGGCGATGTACCAACCGCATCTGTAGCTAACAAGTCGGTGACATAAATGCACAACGGTCACCCTGGCATATCGCGAGGGGAGCTCGATATCTCAACAACCCTCACTATCAACCTTTCAAGTACTGATGGCAACTTTTATAAACCCGAGATATTAGACTGCCACATCCAAAATATCGACTTGATTTTGATTTTTGACTAGATCCAAACTGTTGGACTCAACTCCAACACAATCCCATTTATCGGATCCATTCCAAACCGATCTGACTATTTCCAACCCTTTGGATCTATTCCGTAGACCGAGAAAAAATTTGAGTCAGAACCCATTCATAGGTTTGGGCAAGATAAAACCATGCATATCCATTAACCCGAATGTTCCCTAGCCCATATCCTCAATGATTTTAAAGGACTCATCATACCTTAACTTTAGTTTACCCAAGAATTTTCCCAACTTGGAGTGGAACATCAAAACCCAATCCCCTTCTTTAAACAACCTACATTTTATGTTCATGTTCACACATGCCTGTCTTCATGACTAAATTATTTGTGTTGTATACTGGCTTTTAAACCGATCTCTTCTTCAATATGTGCGAGTTCCTTTGGGCAAAATTCCATTAACAAAGTCTTTGCTATTATTGGCCCTTTCCCACGGCTTCTACAAGAAGAGCAGGCTATTTTCAGTACGCAGGGTTTTGACACATTTTGTCACCTATAGATATATCGGGGTTGTCGTTTGTAGTATACGTGTAGCTTAGGACCTCGAGTCATATTCCGATGAGAGACATAGGCTTAAGTGTGGTAAGCAAACATAGTGCATGCATGTGTAAAAGGAATTTGTATCATCATGGTTGAGGTAATGAAGGCTTTCATCTTCATTGGGGGTTGCAGAGTCTAAGAGGAGTTTAAGGGTTAGAAGGAGGTTCCAGGGGTTAGAAGGAGGTTCCAGGGGATTATTTCTAGCTTTATGCAAGTACAAGCGGAGCTTTGCCACTACTCTACACACACATTCTATTCTACCTAAGTCCATGTTGGCACAGAGACAACATACTCCTTGATCCATTTTATTGCCCATCCTTGGGTTATGGCTTATTTTGATTTCAGAGTTGGGATGCCATGTGCGTAACCTAGTGGTTGTTGAGCTTTTGGCATGTGAGATGTTCCGACTGTAATGCTTTTGCACCATACAATTTGTGGTCTATATTCAGGAAGCTTATCTCCTGTTAAGGAGGGGTAGAAGGCTATGAATTTTAGAGGGGATCTCGTTGCTGAGGTTGCAGACTCTGCCATCAAATCATCTTGCAAAGAGGTTTGGCGGGGGTCTCGTTGTTGAGGCTGGCATTTCTTGCTATCTTGCATACATGTTGGATGCGATTGCACCCGTATTATTAAGCTTGTAGTAGATAAGTTTGTATGCGAGTCTGATATTTTTGCATATAGGAGACGGCTATGATGTTTGGCGGGGGTCTCGTTTGCTGAGGTTGCAGACTCTTTTGCCAATTCATCTTGAGTTTTGGCATAGCTTCTTGTCCTGCTTGTGAATTCATTGCATGCTTTAAGAGTATGGAATGAAAGTGTATGATACTATTATTGATGTAATCTATTATGTGCCTATGCAAAATCATGTGAGTGCACGTGATGTGTCCAACTATATGCTTATTTGTGGGATTTCATAGGGAAACTAAGACTCAATCATCCCTAATACAAAATTGATTAGGTCTTCCTAAATGTGCAAAAACATGCATATGCCAGTGAGTGTGTGTGTAACAATCTAGTGCAAAAACATGCATATGCTAGTGAGTGCTCGTGATACAATCTAATACTAACTAAGGAAGACTTGGTTTCTCAAATCTTCATTTTTTTCAGGGATGGCTTGCGTGTTGAAGTAGTAGTGCTTCAGTCGGCTCCCGTTTATTATTGTGTTGAATTGGACTCCATCCAATGTTTCTAGCAGCACAACTCTGATGGGATTCATCTTTCTTACTCGGTAGGGTCCTTGACCTAGATACTTCAATTTTCCCTTCTGTACTTTAATATTGTATAACACAACCAAGTCACCTTCCTTGATGTCTTTAGCTTTAAGATTTCTATCAAACCATGCCTTTCTTTTGTGTTTTTCTATTGTCATGGCATGGTAGGCAACTAGTCTTGTTTTTTTATGCTTCTCCAACTAATAGAGTATTCCTTTCAAGGATTCATGGTCTCCTATGGGTTCCTGTACTGCTATGCGTAGGCTTGGTATTACAAATTCTAGTGGGACCACAGCTTCAGGGCCGTACACCAATTGAAAAGGTGTGTTTCTTGTACTGACCGTGAGTGTGGTGCTGTATGCCCATAAGGCTGCATTCAGTTTCTCTGCCCAATCAAAATGCTGTGGTTCTACTACCTTGGTGAGGATAATGCATATTATTTTGTTGGTGGATTCTGTCTATCCATTCCCTTGGGGTCACATTTTTGTATAAGAATCTTGTTGTGCTTCTGGCATCTACCTTTCTGACTGCTTTAGCTTGAGCCCATTTTATAAAGTAATCACTGGCCACAATGATGTAGCGTGCCTGTGTTCTTTTTGCTGCTGGATGGATGGGACCCACATAGTCAATCCCCCATTTTTCAAATGGTTTTTGTGCAACAACTGTTGTTAGGGGATTGAAGTCTTTGTGTTATGGTTTAGTAGTCCGTTGGCATACATCATAGCCTTTTACATATTCATAGGCATCTGCCCATAGTGTTTGCTACCAGTAGCCTGCGAGGAGAACTTTTCCTGCTATGGCTTCCCCTTGGAAGTGTCCTCCTGCAATGCCTTCATGGACTTCACTCAAGATTGGCATGATCTCATGAGGCATTACACATCTTCTTAATACCTGGTCCTTGCCCATCTTGTACAGTAGTCCTGCAATGAGTTGATAGGGTGCAACCTTTAGAATTAGTTTTTTGGCATCTACTGCTTTCGTTTCAGGGGGTGGTCTCCCTGTCATTAAGTACCCAATGATATCTCCACACCACTCTCGAATAGCATCTATTTGAAATAGTATGGCATCTGGTAAGTCGTCTTCAATTCCAATGGCTTCTTCTCTGGACTTGACACGAGACATGTGATCGACAATGTAGTGTTGGGCACCTTTGGAGACCACTATTTTGAAGTTGAATTCTTGAAGCAAGAGGAGCCATCTGATTATTCTTCCTATTGTACACGGACGGTTCACAAGATAAAGCAATGCTTGATGGTCGGTGTAGAAGACAAAATCATTTGCCAGTAGATAGTGCCGAAATTTCTTAACACTATACACCATTGCTAGGGCTTCTCTTTCTATGGTGGTATAGTTGATCTCTACATCATTGAGTTGTCAACTGGCAAAGTAGAATGGGTAGTCTTTCTTATGTTCACTAGGTTGACAAAGCACACTCCCAATTGCATACTTGATCCATCAGTATGAACATGAAAATCATTATCCCAATTGGGAGATATAAGGATGGGTGTTGTGATTAGGCCACTTTAAAAGCTCAAAGGCTTGGTCGCACTCTTCTGTCCACAAGAATTCCACTAATTATTTATAAAGTGGTCTAGCTATCATGGCATACTGTAATATAAATCTTCTATAATAGCTGGCATGTCCCATAAAGACCTGTACACCTTTGGAATTTGTAGGAGGAGGCAATTCCATGATGATTTTAATTTTTTCCATGTTAGTTGTTGCAATCCCATGTTGAGAGATGATGTGTCCCAAAATAACTCCGTGGGTGACCATGAACTGCTAGCATTTTGTTGGATTAGTACTGCTTCAAGACATTTGAAGTGGTCTTTTTTGTTTGAAGAGATGCTTGAAGAGATGCACAAATCATCCAAGAACACCTTTAAAAATTTATTCAAAAATGACTTGAAAGCTGTGAACATGACTCACTGGAATGTGGCCGGGGCATTACAAAGTCCGAGTGGTATGACTCTATATGCAGAAATACCCCATTCTGTAGCAAATGCTATTTTTGATTGGTCTTTAGGAGAAATTTGCACTTGGTTATAGCCACTGAAGCCATCCAAGAAGTTATATATTTTTGAACCTGCCACCTTTTCCCACACTATTTCTATTAAGGATAGGGGATAGTGATCCCTAATTGTGGCGGCATTCCCTAATTATGGCGGCATTCACATTTTTTTAAGTTTATGCATATTCTAAGCTTGATGTATTTAGGCATAATGATGATGGGTGAAACCCAATCAGTGTGCTCTATCTCATAGATGAATTTGGCGTCTAGGAGTTTTTCCAGCTCGTCATAAATCATGGTGCCATACTTAGGGTTTGTGCGATAAGGTCCACATACATTAGGGTGAGCTAAAGGTATCGTGTGTACTGCCACTTTTGATAAGATTCCTTTCATCTCTTTGTATGACCATGCTAGGCAGTCACGGTATTCCATTAGGAGTGCTTTGAGTTTGGTTTCATCATCTTGTCGAAGCTGTTTCCCAATGAAAACCAGTTTTTCTTCCTCCCCTTCAAGGGCGAGGTTTAATGTGTGTGTTTTTGCCGGTCCCTCATAGATTGGAGTTTCTCCAATGTTATCATTTTCTTGAACTTCAGATTCTCTTAGTGGTCTTGGCATTGCTATTGGCACACTACCACTTGTGTAATTCTTGAAGTATTTCACCACTTCTCGAAGATCGGCCTCTGATGGTGTTGAACTAGCCTGACATGTGCCATGTGTATTGGGTGGCATAATTTCACTTACCAATTTGTTAGACTCTTTTTGAATTTCTTTTTCTGAAGTCTCTTGATCGAGCTTCATCCGCACATGTGGCTTATATTTTCAAAACTTCTTACGTTGGGAACTGTGGGGTAGCTTTTCCACTGGTAAGATGTTTCCAAGTAAGGGTTCATTTTCTTGCATACTCCTTCCAGTCCCTCAGGGGACCATTCAAGAGGTGGTGGATCTGATTTTGAGGAAGTTGGCTTTGCAAGAACAATTCGACAATCCTTGTTTGGACTCGTTCGAATTCATTGAAGTGTTTGGCCTTGGCTTTTCTGCAATTTCCTCCAACTTTCTCACGGGATCTTCTGCTTTTATTCAACTTTGGAGGTTCAACTTTTGGGAGCTCGGCTGCCATTAGGGCATGTAGAATGGCTAAGTCATTATCAAAGATGTGATCTTCAATTTCAGCATTCTCAGCCTCTGTTTCAAGGTCCCAAAGAAAATCTAAGTCATCATTGGTATGGGTACCTTCTTCAGGTTCATTATTCCACTCGAGGTTAGCCATAAACAATGGCACCTCTAGATCGATTGGTTCTTCATGTGTGAGTGGAGGATCTACCTATAGCACCCTAGCATCAATCTGTGAGAAGATGGGATCTAATGACTGGTAGTTGTCAATGGTTGCCAATGTTTGTATCTAGTTATTAACATTGCTTTGTGAATCGCCGGCTATGGCATGCTGTTGCAAGGGAGCTGATTTGCTTGAGATTGTCGTTGAAGATGTGTCATCCAATGCTCTAGGCACAATTGGTTTTATAGCTCATGTTCCCACATTCACCCTAACTACGGTGTCACGATTATGGATTGTCATTCTATCAATTCCCTCGAGGGGGTCACTCATCATATGTAACTATATCACGTGAGTTCAACAGAAGGATATTTTTTATTTCTAGAATTTATAGAAATAAATATACATAAGGGACTATTTAAAATAGTTCTGAAAAAAATTTACAGGTTTGTATAGAAAAGGGGTACATTTTATTAATGAAAAATTTACAGATAAGGTATTTTAGAAATAGGCCTTGAACGCACGTGATATAGAGGGTTTATACATAGTGACCCCCCCGAGTCAGTTCCCCAGTCATGGATGACTGATGCTTCCCGTAACCAAGGACGTCCCAATAAGATTTGATAGGATTTTTTGGGGAGAGCCAAGATTGTGAATTGAAGGGAAAAGCGGACTCCTACAACCTTTGTGGACATGCCATTTACTATTCCCAAGGGTTTAGCCCATGAATCATCGGCAAGGTGTATGTTGAAATTAGCCTTTTACATTGGTGGGAGATCCCATTCTTCGTAGAGCTCCTCTATTAGGACATTTACACCTGCTCTAGCATCCACTATCGCTTGGACTTCATTATATGCCTTGTGAATCAAAGGCACAGTAATGTTGCATATGTCATCTCTGCCACCCATCCACACAGGGATATCTTTGATGTCGTTCATAGGTGGAGAGGGATTTGTGAGTTCAATCCATCCTTTGAAACTCTCCGAGAGATTGGGATAATTCCGTAGGAGGATTCCGATGGGAATTGACACAGGGCAACTCAGGATGCTAGAGAGTGCAACTCCTTCAAGTTGACGTGGCGGTACATTATGTTGTGGAGTCTGTTGTTCTGCTGTGAATTCTGTGCAGCATTACCATTTTGTGCATCTACATCATCAATCACATAACTGGATTATACCAGCTGCTCATCTCATCAAAAACAACATCTTTGCTCACTATAAACTTATGAGTAGAAGGGTTATAGCATCTATACCCTTTCTACTGTAGAGAATAGCCAATAAAGATGCACTTCTCAGCTTTTGGTGGATCCAACTTGGATCTCAAGTCATCTGGCACATGAACATAGGAAATGCAACCAAAAACTTTCAAGTGAGAAATATCTGGTTTCCCACCAGTATACCTCTCCTCTGGAGTCATGCCATGTATTGCTACAGTGGGAATCCTATTCATTATGTAGATTGCAATAATTGCTTCAGCCCAAGAATAATCTGGCAGGTCTTTTTCATTAAGCATGGCATGAGATACCTCTCCAATATGCCTATTTTTCCTTTCTGCAAGTCCATTTTGTTGTGGGGTATGACTGCATGAATATTGCTGCTTTATGCCATGCTCCTGCAAGAAACTTGCAAACTCATTCGAGAGGTACTCCCCCCCTCCATCTGACCTTAGGCATTTTATTTGCAGGCCTATTTCTTTTTCAACCATAGCTTTAAAAGCTTTGAAATGCCCAAACACTTCACTTTTCCTTTTCATAAAATACACCCAAACTTTTATGCTGTAATCATCAATAAAAGTGACAAAATAATGACACCCTCCAATAGATGCAGCTTTAGTAGTCCACACATCAGAGTGGATTAATTCCAATGGCCTCTTACTCTCTTGAACATGTCTAGCGAATGGTTTCCTTTCCTGTTTTTTAAATTGACATGCTTCACATACCTTATGCATTTCTGCAACCTTGAACTTAGGCAATCTTGCAACAATATTTTGGGCCTGCATTAATTTAAGTCGTTGTACATTAACATGACCAATGCATTTATGCCAGATATCAATTTCTGCAACTACACTGGTCCCATGTGCAAACATTGCTGCACTCAATTGAGGCATGTCCGCATCCAATGTAACCATCTTGCCCTTCTTCTTCCCTTTTGCTATCAAGCGACCTTTATTTTTCAATCCTCAACAAAGAGTCCATGAGGATTAAATCTAACCTACAAGCCTTGCTCAACCATTTGACTAACAGAAACTAGGTTCTTGGTGATATTCGGGACATGAAATACATCAGACAGGTATTTCTTTTTTCCATCCTGCATAGACAAAGGAATTTTACCAATCTACACAATAGGATGTGCAATATCGTCACCAATCTCCACAAATCCTGGTCTTTCCATTTTCCTTACATCCTGCATCCATATCCTGCATCCATTCTGCATGACCTGTCATGTGGTTTGATGCACCTGAGTCAACATACCACACATCATTGCTTTCTTCTACACTTGTCACAGAATTGGTCATGTGTTGCGCCATAAACAAATGCTCATTTCTATCATCACCCTATCTACTAGAGGATGCATAATTGCCTTGTTGCAATTTTCCAGTCATGATGTCATTCTGATTTTTATAGCAGTCTCTAACCATATAACCCATTTTACCACAGTAGTAGCATTCAACATTGTTGTTTGCATTTTGGCCTCTCTGCCATCCACCACGACCTCTTTGGCTCCCCCTACCTGTAAAGTTACCACGTCCTCCTCCATAGGATTGGTTTTCTTGAATTTACTGCATATTTTGATTTCTGCCACGGCCTCCAAATCGGCTTGCTCTACCTCTGCCTCTACCTCTTCCAGCATTTGAGTAGAAGACAGCTTCTTTTGGAGTTCCTCCTGAAGAAGATGCACCACCATTTCTCTACTCTTCAGAAATTAGAAGAGCAATCAACTCCTCAAAATCAGGAAAATTCTCATGGACAGAAATGGATGTCCGAAACTGTGCATAATCCTTTCCTAGACCATTCAAGGTCACGGAAACTAAATCATCATCTTCCACTGGTGACCCAATAGAAGCAAGTGCATCTGCAATCTTCTTCACCTTCATGTGGTAGTCATTGATGCTCATATTTTCTCTCTACACATTATGAAACTCCTACTTGAGCTACATTTTCCTGGCTTGCGTATTTGTGCTATACATTTTTGTCAAAATATCCCACTCCTCCTCCGGCGTGCTTGCATCCTGAATATGCACAATCATAGAATCTAAAATACTGATAGATAGCCAGTACATAACCTTTTTGGGTCTCTCATGCTAGCCTTTAAATGCCTGCAACTCCTATTCATTGGGAACATTAGGAATAACTGGTTCTTGTTCAGCTCTAGTAATGAACTCCCAATAGCCTTTTCCCTTAAGGAAATTCGTCATTCTAAACTTCCATGCTTGGAAGTTATTCTTGTCAAGCTTTTCAGTGACAATCTGTGAAAGAGCATCAGACGCCATTATAGAACACTATAAAATATTCTATCACTGCAAAAAAACACAACTTCTACCTCACAAGGACCAATCTGCAAAACTGATGAGAGTGGTATTTGACCACACAGTCACTTCCTAGTGACAATTATGCATCAACAAGCAATGAGAATGATTCTGTTACACCCAATATCTCTGCACACAGGCATACGATGTAATTTTTGCGATAACTTTTCACCGACCTATAGAACAGTGGTCGCACAGCAAAAACAGGGCACTTTCCAAAGTGCCTGCAAAAAACTTCCGCCACCAAAACGGGCACCGAAATGACCTCAAATCAAAAAAATAATTTCATCGAGGGCTTTGCCCCCACCCGTAGCATGTACTACCCTCTCGCCACACTGCGAAGGGCGTCCCACTCTGAGACAGTGCACTCTTGCACTTTTCAACTGTGCTACCTGTAGAGATTTTCTCCCAAACCTCAGAAAAAAAAGGAAAGCAACACTAATCCTCTTACTAGGACACCACAAACTTGGTTTGCTTTCTTGAGCTCCTTACCACAAACCGAGCTTTGATACCATGTGAAGAGAGTGGGAGAGAAGGACAGAGTATCACTCACAACTTTCTCACATACACAATGGGGAATATACACAAAGGTGGAGGCTGAAAATAGTTTTCCTCTTCTTAGTTGTGAAAGCCAAAAGAACTCTTAGTACAAAAGAATAGGTGAACCCTATATGTGGGAAGCCAAACTCAGCTAACTAAGGTGGCATACTTACTGAGCCACTAACTAGAGTACATAAAGATAGCTATCATCCAACTATTATTCATGGGCGGTGTACCAACCGCATCTGTAGCTAACAAGTCAGTGACATAAATGCACAACAGTCACCCTGGCATATCACGAGTGGAGCTCGATATCTTAACACCACTTTTGGTCAAATTCCTTTCATCTCTTTGTATGACCATGCTAGGCAGTCATGGTATTCCATTAGGAATCATCGTCTTGATGAAGCTGTTTCCCAATGAAAACCGGTTTTTATTCCTCCTCTTCAATTGCAAGGTTTATTGTGCATGTTTTTGCCGGTCCCTCATAGATTGGAGTTTCTCCAATGCTATCAGTTTCTTGAACTTCAGATTCTCTTAGTGGTCTTGGCATTGCTATTGGCGCATTGCCACTTGTGTAATTCTTGAAGTATTATGGCACTTCTCGGAGATTGGCCTCTGATGGTGTTGAGTTAGCCTTACATGTGCCATGTGTACAGGGTGGCATAGTTTCATTTACCAATTTGTTAGGCTCTTTTTTACTTTCTTTTTCTAAAGTCTCTTGATCGAGCTTAATCCGCACATGTGGCCTATATTTCCAAAACTTCTTATGTTGGGAAGTGTGGGGTAGCTTTTCCACTTGTAAGGTGTTTCCAAGTAAGGGTTTATTTGCTGCGCATACTCCTTCCAGTCCCTCAAGGGACCATTCTAGAGGTGGTGGATTTGATTTTGAGGGGCTGGCTTTGCAAGATACGATTCTACGATCCTTGTTTGGACTCGTTCGAATTCATTGACGTGTTTAGCCTTGGCTTTTCTGCGTTTTCCTCCTTCAGCTTTCTTGCAGGATCTTCTACTGTTATTCAACTTTGGAGGTTCAACTTTTGGGAGCTCAACTTCCATTAGGGCATGTAGAATGGCTCAGTCACATTATCAAAGATTGATCTTCAATTTTAGAATTCTCAGCCTCTGTTTCAAGGTCCCAAGGAAAATCTGAGTCATCATTGGTATGGGTACCTTCTTCAAGTTCATTATTCCACTCGAGGTCAGCCATAAAGAATGGCATCTCTAGATCGATTGGTTCTTCATGTGTGAGTGGAGGATCTACATGTGGCACCTTTTTTTTTTTCCAAAAAAATAGTGCTAATTATATTACTTCGAAAACAAGATACAAGAGGTCAGCATTGCAGCTGACGGGCTGCGTTCACAAATCAGACGTAGCCCAAAAGGGTAACAAAAAGTAAAGCTCTCTCTCATGGAGGGATCAGGCGAGTGTAAATGAACAGCCAGAGAGGTGGTGAGTAGTGCCATTGAAGGCCCTGTGAAGCCTGCTCAAAGAAGAGGCCCTGTGTGTCCCAAACCAGGAGGAAACATCTCCGCTTCTCCCGACCGGCCCGGGAGTCCCCCTGTATCTGGTCCCACTGGCCTCTGAGGGTGTGTATAATCTCACTCAAGATGTCAGTCATGATCTGGACAGTCGATAAGGAGGTGCCACCAAGGATCTGCGCGCAGCGTGAGGTCCAAATGTGCCATCCTGCGATGCTGCTAATAATCTCCCAGACTGGCTGCCTCTCCTGAGCTCCTAGGCCAGCCTCTGCCAGGTGCAGCGGGATGCTCTCGAGCGGCCCCCACATCCCCTGTGTGATAAGGAATGTGGGGTCCTACTGACACGCCTCGAATAAGTGATGAAAACTAGGTGCGGTGCCACCAACAGAACGCGCCCCAAGTGATCAACAATCCTAGCTCCGGTGCTACGCGAGTAAGGATCGCGAAAGTCCACCTCCACACTTCCTGGGCGCGAGTGCAACTCCATAGGCAGTGTTTTGGTGACTCCTCGTCCTCATGACAGATCTGACAACGTCTGTCCTGGCCTATCTGCCGTAACCAGGTCCCCACTGGAAGACCTTTGTGGGCAAGAAGCCACAGGAAGTAGGAGATCTTCCGTGGCTGCCAGCTCTCCCACAAGGCCTTCCAGAAGGCCTGCAAAAAGAACCTGGAGATACCCTGTGCATAACCAATTGGGCCGCTGGGTGGGAGGGCGGCTCTAAATCCTCCCGAGAACTCGCCTGCCCGATGTTGTGCTGTAGGCAAAGAAGGAGGTCACAATCTCTGGCCATCTCCACTCTCCTGGGTCCCAATCAAGCTCTGACAAGGCCCGCCGCCCCTCCCAGAGCCAGAGTCGCCAAAGCTGCAGCTGATCCTGCTCTATGCTAGGATCGATCCGCCAAACCTTCCCCACGAGGCCTACGACCCGAACCCTCTGCCATGGGATAGGGGGTCGATGAGCACATCCTCTCTCCTGAGTCGGTCATCCCCCATAACCGCGAAGAAGGAAATAGAGGGGTCATCCATCCGCCCTGCGACCACCAGTGGGATGCCACGGGGGGTGAACTATCCCAGCCAACGGTCATCACCAGGCATGAGGATCTGAAGCTCGGGTGAAGCCAACCAATCAGCTGGAATCGCGCCGTCGATCTCCGTACGTCTCGCCTAGGCTCCACGGGCACCTCCAGCTGTGTCTGCAAGATCAGCCGTCTCCAAATGTCTGTACGTGTCCCTCCAAACTCAAAGGGACCGCCGGGCTGGCCCCCGCATCCAGCCGTCCCACCTGATGTGTGATCTCTCTCCCAACTGAAGGCCCTCGGCATCTCTGACCTGCTCGTTCCAGATAAGCGGCTGGCGATCGATCTCCTCCTGATAGCTAGGAGGGGACTGTATGAGACTGGGAGCCGCCTCCAAACCATGAGGAGGCTACGAACGAGTGGGGAGCGGGGCTGAGTGAGCGGGGTGGAAGTGAAGATCCACCTAAGGGACGGTAGCCACTCTCCACCTCAGCGCGGGACACAAGAACCGACCCCCTGGTGAAGTAACATCTTCCACGTTTGCCCCCCCGGGGTCAAACCACGGATAAATAGCTTGCCCAACAGGGCCTGACTTTGAAGCTCTGGATCGATGACCCCCAAGCCACCCTCAAGCTGCGGAAGAATGACTGTCTACCAAGCAACCCTAGCTCTGGTATCTCTGAGGCCCTCCTCCCCGGACCATAGGAAGTTCCGAACCAACCTCCTAAGCTGTGCCACGCTGGATCTCGAGAAACACCAACAGGAAGCCACATACCAAGCCGTGGCTAGGAGGACCTGGTTGACTACCAGGGCACGACCTGCAAGGGAGAGCTTAGCAGTGCTCCAGAAAGCCAAGCTTCCGTCGAATGGAGTCTAGCACCGGGAGAAACTGCTGAGCTAGCGTGATATCCAGGCCGACCTGAAAACCGAGATATCTAGCTGTCTGTCCCCGCGGGATCCACCTGAAACCCAAAAACCTCCCCCACTGAGAGCACGCCCCGGGGTCTGTGAGAAAACCAACTGATTTGTTCCAGTTGATTTTCGCACCGGCTGCCGAACAGAAGACCTCAAGGGCCATCCTCACCCTCTCCAACATCATCTCATCATCCTGGACATATAGTGCTGTGTCATCCGCGTACTCCTAGTCCAAGAGCTCCGTGTCCTCCCGGAGTGGAAGGCGAACACCCCTGATCCCAATAGACCTCGCCCGAAGGTAGTATGTCATAGCCTCAGCAAAGAAGAGAAACAGGTAAGGAGCAAGGGGGCAGCCCTAACGCACTGATCTCTCCAAACGAAAACGCTCACCCATCCTACCGCCAATGATGACCCTGCTAGAAGCTGTCCTGTATAATGCTGAAATACCCTGAATCCATCTTGTTGGGAAACCTAGTCGCTCCAGAGTCCCCTCCAGAAAGGACCAATCCACTCGATCGTAGGCCTTCTCAAAGTCGAGAAGTAGGATGGCTAGGTGTGACCCACGCTGAGCCCACTCCGTCGCCTCTGAGAAGGTGAAGACATTATTTAGGATACTGCGATCCTGGACAAAGCCTGTCTGAGTGTCATGAATGAGGTCTGGAAGTAGAGGCTGAACTCTGGTGCTGATCATCTTGGCAAGGATTTTGTAGGCAGTGGTGAGGAGGGTGATCGGGCGCCACTAACGGATCTCCTGTTGATCTCCTCCCTTTGGGATGAGGCAAATCAGTCCCGAGGAGAGGCTCTCTGGCATATAACCGCTGCTGAAAATCCTCTGAAGAGCTGCTAGGAGGGGCTAATGGATCTGATCCCAGAAGGAGGTGAAGAATGCTGGGGATAGCCCATCCTCGCCCGGGCATTTCTGCCCGTCGATGGCCATCAAGGCCTCCAACATCTCGTCCGTAGTGAACGGTGCAAACAACGTCGCCTGCATGCTGGGCTGGACCAGGGATGGAATGTGCCTCCACACCTCCTCACGGGAGCGTCGAGTGCGAGGGGCAAGCGGCTCCTGCTGGAAAAGAGTCCTGTAGAAGTCGGTAGCCAACCCCAAGACCTCACCCGGATCAGTAACGATGTGCCCCTCCGCTGTCCTAAGACTCCAAAGTTGATCACCTGCTGCTCTCTGGCCATGCGTCCTGAAGAACTCCCTACACATCCGGTCGCCCTTCCGAGCCCAGAAAGAGAGAGAGGCATGATAGGAAAACTCTGAACGGCACTGGAGGGTCTCCTCAAGAAGGGCTCTGGCTTGAAGGGCCTGGATCTGAAGCTCCTCCGACTGCCTGCTGGAGTCGCTGAATGGAAGCGAGGTCCCTCCGAAGAGCTCTCTCTCTGCCCCACCACTCCTGTCGAACCTGTAGGGCTGCGAGCTGGCAAATCTGGCTGGACTCCTGCAAAGCCTGCGCCACCGAATCAACCAAATCCACACACTCGCCCCAATCTATGTCCCATAGACTGCCGATACTGCTGCGCACGTCCTCCCTCGAGAAAATGGAGTCGGGAATCTGGCATGAACGAGGGGGAAGGGCCTGAACTGCCGAGTCTAATGATAAGAGCACAGGCGCATGGTCGGAAAGTGTCATCCCTAGAACTATACCCGCCTGACCGCCTCTGCTGATGGCCCAATCACTGACATAAAATCTATCCAGCCTCTCCAAAAGTCTGCCTCCTTCCCTGCGGAAGCCCCACGAGAAGTCCAGGCTCCCGTGCCAATGACGGAAGGATGGGTCTCTCCAGCTGTCCCTACCTCCTGTCGCGAAGATAAATGAGTCCCAAGTGGACTGCTCTGCCTGAGACATACCTGTAAACTCTCGTCCTCTACCCTGCTGGTCCTCCAAGGTCTCCAGATTGTTGAAGTCACCTCCAACAATCCAGGAATCCATGTCTGGGAGAATCCCTGTGAGTGTCCTCCAGAAGGTGGCTCTGCAATGGAGGTCTGCGGGAGCATAAATGTTGAGGATTCCTATTCTGGAACCCTTCAGTTTTAGGCCTACCCAAAGGGCACGGTCTGGGATCAACGTGCCCTGACCGAACACTCCCTGGGCTAACTGCTTGCACATGGAAGTACAGACACCTCCACTCCTCCCCTGTGTGCCGATCGAGGGCTCCCAACAAGTGTGAGAACGTCCAGGGAGAATCTTCTCGCAGCTACGGGAGTGAGCCGCAAAAAGCTTGTGCTCCTGGAGCAAAAGTACATCCAAATGACCAATCACTGCTGGCTGAAGTTCCTGTCTCAAAATGAGCTTCCTAGGACCACGGGTGCCAGAAGAATGAAACCCGTTCACATTCCAGGATACAAGGTGTAGTGTTGGCTCTTTCCTACTGCTCTCGTAGGAAGAGCTGGGTATTCTATGTTGCAGGGTTCCGAGGCTTTTTGTCACCTACAGATATATTGGGATTGTCGTTGTAGTATATATGTAGCTTAGGACCTCGAGTCGTGTTCCGGTGAGAGACGTAGGCTTAAGTGTGGTGAGTAAACATAATGCAAGCATGTGTAAAAGGCACGTAAACCATTGTTGTTGGGGTAATGAAGGCTTTCGCCTTCATTGGGGGTTGTAGGGTTTAGGAGGAGTTTAAGGGTTCAGAAGGAGGTTCCAGGGTTTAGAAAGAGTTCAGGGTTAGGAGGAGGATCCAAGGTTCAGAGTATAGTACATGGTGGAGAACTCGTCTCCCTCGTAGATCATTGAGTTTAAGGGTTTAGGAAAGCATAGGAGTGGGAGAGGAAGAAGGTGTAAGAGCATGGGTGAAGTAAGAGAGAGAGGAGGAAGGAGGAGGAGGGAAGAGGAGGTGGGAGAGGGAGGAGAGAGGAGGAGGAGGAGGAGGAAGGAGGAGGAGGAGGAGGAGGAGGGAGGAGGAGGAGGAGGAGGAGGAGGGAGAAGGGAGGAGGAGAGGGAGAGGATGGGTTGCAGGGTTGGAGGAGAGGGGAGATGGGTTGCAAGGTTAGGACATGCTTTTGGACGTGCAGTGCAAGGAAGCATGGACACTTGAGACAAATGCTTGGAATACCAATGTAGACTCAACACAATGCCCCAAGAGTGTGGGCTTCATTCCATTATGGGGTATTTATACAAGTTGGAGAGCTTCTCTCTCTGCATGTAACACAAAGTCGTATCACAAAGTTGTAACACAAAGTTGTGTCGCAAAGTTGTATCACAAAGTCGTAACACATTCTCTCTCTTCATGTAGACAAACTCGTAACACAAAGTTGTTACATAAAGTCGTAACATAAAGTTGTGTCTAGAAGTTGTAACACAAAGTTGTAACACAAAGTTGTATCACAAAGTTGTATCACCTTCTCTTTCTTCATAAGTTCATGTTGGCACAGAGTCAACATACTCCCGGATCCATTTTATTACCCGTCCTCGGGTTATGGCTTATTTTGATTTCAGAGTTGGGATGCCATGTGCATAATTCAGTGGCTATTTAGCTTGTGGTATGCGAGTCATTCCTGTTATAATGCTTTTGCACCACACAATTTGTAGTCAATAGTCCAGAAACTTATCTCCTCTTAAGGAGGGGTAGATGACTATGAATGTCAGAGGGGATCTTATTGCTGAGGTTGCGGACGCTGCCATCGAATCTTCTTGGGAAGAGGTCTAGCGGGGGTCTCATTGTGGAGGATTGGTATAAAAGGATGTTGTTCAAGAAGCTTATCTTCACTTCAGGAGGGGTAGATGTCAGAGGGGATCTCGTTGCTGAGGTTGCGGACACTGCCATCAAATCTTCTTGGGAAGAGGTTTGGCGGGGGTCTCGTTGATGAGGCTGTCATTTCTTGCTATCTTGCATACAGGTTGGATGCGATTGCACCCGTAGCATTGAGCTTGTAGATAATTAGTATGCAAGTTTGATATTTTTGCATATAGGAGACGGCTGTGATGTTTGGCGGGGGTCTCGTTGCGGAGGCTGCAGACTCTGTTGCCAACTCATCTTGAGTTTTGGCATAGCTTTGTGTACTGCGTGTGAATTCATTGCATGCTTTGAGAGTATGGAATGAAAGTGTGTGATACTATTTTTTATGCAATCTATTATGTGCCTATGCAAAATCATGTGAGTGCATGTGATGTGTCTAACTATATGCTTATTTGTGGGATTTGATAGGGAAACTAAGACTCAAACATCCCGAATGTGCAAAAAATGTGCGTATGCAGTGAGTGTGCGTGTAACAATCTAGTGCAAACTATATGTGCAAAAACGTGCATATGCGAGTGAGTGCTTGTGATACAATCTAATCCTAACTAAGGAAGACTTGGTTTCCCAAATCTTCATTTTTGTCGGGGATGGCTCGCGTGTTGATGTAGTAGCGCTTCAGTCGGCTCCCGTTTATTGTTGTGTTGAATTGCACTCCATCTAGTGTTTCAAGGAGCACAGCTCCAATGGGATTCATCTTTCGTACTCGGTAGGGTCCTTGACCTAGATATTTCAGTTTTCCCTTGTGTACTTTGGCATTGTATAACAGGACTAAGTCGCCTTCCTTGATGTCTTTAGCTTTCAGATTCCTGTCAAACCATGCCTTTCTTCGACGTTTTTCTGTTGTCATGGCATGATAAGCGACTAGTCTTGTCTCTGTATGCTTTTCCAACTGACAGAGCCTTTCTTTCAAGGACTCAGGATCACCCATGCGTTCCTGTATTGCGATGCGCAGACTTGGTATTATAAATTCAAGTGGGACCACGGCTTCAAGGCCGTACACCAATTGAAAAGGTGTGTTCCCTGTACTGACCTTGAATGTGGTTCTGTATGCCCATAAGGCTGCATTCAGTTTCTCTGCCCAATCAGAACGCTGTGGTTCTACTACCTTGGTGAGGATATTGCATATGATTTTATTTGTGGATTCTGCTAGTCCATTCCCTTGGGGGTAGTAGGGTGTGCTTTTTCTATGAATGACCATGAAGCCAGACAAGAGTTCTTGGATTACCTCATTGACAAAATGTGTGCCTCTATCCGACACAATTTCAAGGGGGCATCCGAATCGGGTGATCACATGTTCGTACAAGAATCTTGCTGTGCTTTTGGCATCTGCCTTTCTGACTGCTTTATCTTCAGCCCATTTTGTAAAGTAATCAGTGGCCACAATGATGTAGCGTGCCTGTGTTCCTTTTGCTGCTGGATGTATGGGACCCACATAATCAATCCCCCATTTTTCAAATGGCTGTTGTGCAACAACTGGTGTTAGGGGATTGAAGTCTTTGTGTTGTGGTTTAATAGTTCGTTGGCATACATCACAGCCTTTTACATATTCATAGGCATCTGCCCACAGTGTTGGCCACCAGTAGCCTGCGAGGAGAACTTTTCTTGCTGTGGCTTCCCCTTGGAAGTGTCCTCCTGCAATGCCTTCATGGACTTCACTCAGGATTGGCAGGATCTCATGAGGCATTACACATCTTCTTAATATCTGGTCCTTGCCCATCTTGTATAGTTGTCCTGCAATGAGTTGATATGGTGCAGCCTTTAGAATCAATTTTCTAGCATCTACTGCTTTCATGTCAGGGGGTGGTCTTCCTGCCATCAAGTACCCAATGATATCTCCACACCATTCTGGAACAGCATCTATTTGAAATAGTGTGGCATCTGGTAAGTCATCTTCTACTCCAGTGGCTTCTTCTCCTGTCTTGACTCGAGACATGTGATCGGCAATGTAGTGTTGGGCACCTTTGCGGACCACAATTTTGAAGTTGAATTCTTGCAGCAAGAGGAGCCATCTGGTTATTCTTCCTGTGGTACACGGACGGTTCACAAGATAAAGCAATGCTTGATGGTCGGTGTAGAAGACAAAATCATTTGCGAGTAGATAGTGCCGAAATTTCTTTACACTGTACACCATTGCTAGGGCTTCTCTTTCTGTGGTTGTATAGTTGATCTCTGCATCATTGAGTTGGCGACTGGCGAAGTAGACGGGGTAGTCTTTCTTATGTTCACCCGGTTGACAAAGCACACTCCCAATTGCATACTTGGATCCATCAGTATGAACATGAAAATCAATATCCCAATTGGGAGATAGAAGGATGGGTGCTGTGATTAGGCGCCACTTTAAAAGCTCAAAGGCTTGGTCGCACTCTTCGGTCCATAAGAACTCCACTAATAACTTGTAAAGTGGTCTAGCTATCATGGCATACCGCAATATAAATCTTCTATAATAGCCGGCATGTCCCATAAAGACCTGTACACCTTTGGAATTTGTAGGAGGAGGCAATTCCATGATGATCTTGATTTTGTCCATGTCAGTTGCAATCCCATGTTGAGAGACGATGTGTCCCAAAACAACTCCGTGGGTGACCATGAACTGGCATTTTGTTGGATTTAGGGAGATGCCATACTCCCTGCATTTGATTAGTACTTCCTTCAGACATTTGAAATGGTCCTGTTTGGTTGAATGGATGCACAAATCATCCAAGAAGACCTGTAAAAACTTATTCAAAAATGACTTGAAAGCTGTGAACATGACTCGCTGGAATGTGGCTGGGGCATTACAAAGGCCGAATGGCATGACTCTATATGCAAAAATACCCCATTCTGTAGCAAATGCTGTTTTTGATTGGTCCTGAGGAGCAATTTGTACTTGGTTATAGCCACTGAAGCCATCCAAGAAGCTATAAATTTCGGATCCTGCCACCTTTTCCAACACTGTTTCTGTTAAGGGTAGGGGGTAGTGATCCCTAATTGTGGCGGCATTCACATTTTTCAAGTTTACGCATATTCTGAGCTTCTTGTTGCGTTTAGGCACAATGACAATGGGTGAAACCCAATCAGTGTGCTCTATCTCGTAGATGAATCCGGCATCTAGGAGTTTTTCCAGCTCGTCATAAACCATGGTGCCATATTTAGGATTTGTGCGATAAGGTCCACATACCTTAGGGCGAGCACCTTCCCTTATAGGGATCATGTGAACTGCCACTTCTGGTGAAATTCCTTTCATCTCTTTGTATGACCATGCTAGGCAGTCACGGTATTCCATTAGGAGGTCTTTGAGTTTGATTTCATCTTCTTGACGGAGCTGTTTCCCAATGAAAACTAACTTTTCTTCCTCCCCTTCAAGGGCGAGGTTTATTGTGCGTGTTTTTGCCGGTCCCTCATAGATTGGAGTTTCTCCAATGCTATCGGTTTCTTGAACTTCAGATTCTCTGATTGGTCTTGGCATTGCTATTGGTGCACTTCCACTTGTATAATTCCTAAAGTATTCCGGCACTACTCGAAGATCGGTCTCTGATGGGGTTGAACTAGCCTGAGATGTGTCATGAGTACTGGGTGGCATAGTTGCATTAAGTAATTTGTTAGGCTCTTCTTTCCTTTCTTTTTCTGAAGTCTCTTGATCAAGCTTCATCCGCACATGTGGCTTATATTTCCGAAACTTCTTACGTTGGGAACTGTGGGGTAACTTTTCCACTGGTAAAGTGTGTCCAAGTAAGGGTTCATGTGCTGCACATACTCCTTCCAGTCCCTCAGGGGACCATTCAAGAGGTGGTGGTTTTGACTTTGAGGGGACTGCCTTTGCAAGATACAATTCGACAATCCTTGTTTGGACTCGTTCGAATTCATTGAAGTGCTCGGTCTTGGCTTTTCTGCGATTTCCTCCGGCAGCTTTCTTGCGGGATCTTCTGCTGTTATGCAACTGTGGAGGTTCAACTTTTGGGAGCTCAACTGCCATTAGGGCATGCAGAATGGCTAGGTCATTATCAAAGATTTGATCTTCAATTTCAGCATTCGCAGCCTCTGTTTCAAGGTCCCAAGGAAAATCTGAGTCATCATTGGTATGGGTACCTTCTTCAGGTTCATTATCCCATTCGAGGTCAGCCATAAAGAATGGCATCTCTAGATCGATTGGTTCTTCATGTGGCGGTGGAGGATCGACCTGTAGTGTGTTAACATCTATCTGTGAGAAGATGGGGTCTAATGAATGGCAGTTGTCGATGGTTGCCAATGTTTGTATCCAATTATTGACATTGCTTTGTGAGTCACCTGCTATGGCATGCTGTTGCAAGGGATCTGATTTGCTCGAGATTGTCGTGGAAGATGTGTCATCCAATGCTCTAGGAACAATTGGTTTAATCACTCCTGTCCCCACATTCACCCTGACTGCAGTGTCTCGATTCTGGATTGTCAATCTATCCATTCCCCAGTCATGGAGGACTGATGCTTCCCGTAACCAAGGACGTCCCAGTAAGATTTGATAGGATTTTTTGGGGAGATCCAAGATTGTGAATTGAAGGGAAAAGCGGACTCCTGCGATCTTTGTGGACACGCCATTCACTATTCCCAAGGGTTTAGCCCGTGAATCATCGGCAAGGCGTATGTTGAAATTATCCTTTTGCATTGGTGGGAGACCCCATTCTTCGTAAAGCTCCTTTGATAGGACATTGACACCTGCTCCACCATCCACTATGGCGTGGACTTCATTATATGCCTTGTGGGTCAAAGGCACAGTAATGTTGCGTATGTCATCTTTCTCACCCATCCGCACAGGGATATCATCAATGTCGTTCATAGGTGGAGGGGGATTTGCGAGTTCAATCCATCCTTTGAAACTCTCCCAGAGATTGGGACAATTTCGTAAGAGGATTCCGATGGGAATGGACACAGGGCAACTCAAGATGCTAGAGAGTGCAGCTCCTTCAAGTTGACGTGGCGGTACATTCTGTTGTGGAGTTTGTTGTTGGAACAAGGGCTCGAGTACAGTATCAATACTTTGCGGGGCCAAGTCATGGAGTGGGTCTTGAACTTCTTTCTGAGCCTTAAATTGAGCTTGTTCATTTTGGACCCATTGCTGAAGTACCTGAAAACGAGCCTTCTCCACCTCTGCATTCGGGTATGGAGCTTCTTTTGTTTGAGGCTCGGAAGTTGATGTAGATGAACTCGGCTGCTCATTGCTTGGCGGAGGTGGAGGCACTTGTGCTTTCTTTCTCAGAAGTCGCTTCGGTTGGATCGGAATGATAGGGTCCTTCGTAGCCGCTGTCTGTTGGCGTGTAATTACATTGATAGGTTGTGACCTTAGACTTGCCGGACCCAGACTTTGATGGTCCACCCCAATGATGCCGATGGGGACGTCGGGCTTAACCTCTGTTTGTTCTGGGACCTTATTTTTCATGGGACAATCCATACAGGCATGTCCTATGCCACAATCTCTGCAGAGTGGTTGGAAAGTGGCTGGGCTACCGCGATGAGGGCATTCTGCGATTCTATGATTTTCTCCACAACCGTAACACTTGATTGGTGCGCGAAATGTGTTGGGTCGCACTTGATTTGCATAGACTGGTATTAAACCCTCTGCACCTTCGACGTAGTACACTGGGTACTCTGCTTCATACTCAAATAGCGAGTCGACTTCCTCGGCTTGTAAGTGATGTATTGGAACTGCCTAAGGAGCTGGATTTGCTGCTCGTGGATACGGTCGTGGATTCGGATTCCTGAGTAGTTGGGGGACTTGTGTTCGAACGGGTACAGGATTTAGTCTCGGAGCTGGGGGCGCTTGTGCAAGTGCCGGTTGCCTGTATACTGGCATGGGTGCCGCTTGGTAGTGTGGTGGTCGAGGCGGATTGTTGCACATGTTGAAGATGCAACTGGTCTCATCATGGCCGCCGACGACACAGATATGGCACCACAACCGTGGCGGTGGATTTGCTTGTGCATTGATTCTTGCTCTTAGGACTGGGCATTCATTTGCTGTATGATTTGCCAAGCAGTGTGGGCACCATACATTTTCTCGCCGTGGATATGTTTGAGTTGGCGGCTGAGACAAGTGAAGTTTTTGATCCATGGCCTGCATCATATCTTCTTTCAACTTCAAGGTCATGGCCTCGAGGCGATCTTCATTGGATGTTTCGGCAGTGTCCTTTGATTTACCTTTTTTCGAGCGCTTATCTCGTGTATTGGATCTGGCATCAGCACTGCTAGTGTCTGAATCTGTCATGCCATCTTCGATGTCAATGGCTGCCGCATGAGCAGCACTGAATGTTTCATAGCTACTTATCTTTTTCATCTCCTTGCTGATTTTCTTTCTGAGGCCTGCTATGAACCATGCCGTGAGGTGCTTTGCATCTGGGCGTGGGTCACATTTGGCGATCAATCTCTTCATCTTTCCCAGGTATGTGCGTACATCTTCCCTCCGGCCTTGTTCGATCTTGCTGAGTTGGAGAGCGGGGTCATCTTGTAGCCTCTCCGTTTGAAAGCGACGTTTGAATTCGGTTTGAAGTAGGTCCCATGTGGCACGTTCTTCCACAAGAAGGTCGAGGTACCATTCTGACGCCTCATCAGTTAAGGCCATTGGAAACCAAGCCACCTTAGTTTCATGGGATTGATCACCACCTGCTCGACATGCGGCATCAAAATGTTGGAGGAAGCGAGCAGGGTCTCCCCTACCATTATATTTGGGAAGTTCCAGTTTTCCCAAGGGGCGTCGGCCGTGATTGTTGTGATTTCGTCGATTGAAGAAGTTGTCAGCCTCGGCATCGAGCTCGATGTCCCCATCATGCTCAGGACGGCGTCCAGCCATGTTGGGGCGTGGAGGAGTTAAAGGAAGTTGTTGAACCGCAGGGGGGGATTCAGGGTAGAGGATTGGCGGGGGCGATTGTTGTAGTGGAGTTAGTTGCGGATTGGGCGAGCGTTGGAGTCGAAGTCGTTGGCCGGAACGTAACTGCATGCAGATGGTGCGTGATTGGCGAAGGGGATCGCTACCCTAAGTGTGGGTGTGGAGGTGGTGTCGTTAGGAGAGTTAGAGTGATGTTAGTTTGTGTAGGGACCGTCGTGTTAAAAATGTGCCTAGGATTGTCCTACGTGTGTAGGGAAATGTGTTGGTGCAGACGGATCGTTAATCGGAGGACGCGGCGTGAAAATACGAGTGAATTAATGCAAAATGAGGCCCACACGGGGGCGCGAACGAACGTGTGCTAGGGATGCCGAAATGGTGTGCAATGGGCTGGAAAAATACCTCGTAACATGGTGGTTCCGTGTGTGAAATCTGGGTTCAAACGGGGTTCAATTTGGGTCCCAAACAGAGGAGTTTCGAGGGGTTAAAGGAGGGCTAAATTGGGCGTTTGGGAGGGTCCTAATGGTGGTGTGAATGGACTTTAAGTCCAACCGAGGGGTTGAAACTAAGTGACTCTAGTTAGACTAACTAACCTAGATCTGTCCAGTTTTTGTAACTAACTAATTTGACTAACTACAGTTAGTTTCTGACTAAAGGTTAGTTGGGCTAACCTAACTGTTAATAACTAACCGATGTTAAACTAACCTAACCTAATTACATTAACTAATGTAAGTTAACTAACTAACCTAGTTATCCTAACCTAACTAACCTAACCTAGCTGTAGTTAAGACTAACCTAACTAAGATTAAACGTAACCTAGGGTTAGTTTTAGGGTTTTTTTTTTTTTTTTTTTTTTTTTTGGGGGGGGTTCCTGTGGGGGGTTCCCCGCCGGAGGCGTCAGGGGGGGGGGGTGGCGGAGTTTGGCAAGGGGGGTCGCGCAGGGGGGGGGGTGGGCAGAGGGGGTTCGGGGGTGCGGGGAGAGGGCGCGAGCGGAGGGGAGGGGGCGGGGGGTGGCGCGGGGGGGTTAGGGGGTGCGCGGGGGGCAGCGGGGGAGGGCGTGGAGGGGAGAGGGGCGGCGCTGCAAAGCAGCGCCGCGGGGCGGAGCGGGGAGCGGCGAGGGGGCGGGGCGGCGGGTTAGAGAGAGGGGGGGGCCGGAGAGCA